>NC_052484.1:6740784-6763284 GCF_009730915.1 Dioscorea cayenensis subsp. rotundata
GAAGTTACGTATTGCTCCTCGTGAGCCGTCTCCGGAGCTAGAGAGTATAGAGTTCGCTATTCCAGAGCGCCAGGCTTCGTTTGAGCGATTATCGAAGCTCAAGTTCTGTCAGACACGATTCTCGGACTTGAGCTGGCTCAGGGAGGTATAGTTGGCTGATGACATGGCCGATAAGGTTAAGCAGTTTCTTATTGTAGGTAGTTGGTGCAGATTGCTATCTATTCATGAGCCTGCCATTCGTTTGCTAACGTTAGAGGTTTTAGCATCTTTTGAGTTTGATCGATCATATTCTTGATTTGACTGTAGTGATACCATATAGTTCTAAGTATTTGGACACTATTACAGTATGAATGTCACACAATTTTTGGTCAGGCTTGTGTTATACGATGAGGACTTTACTACCATAGAGGAGTATTATCGTTTACCCACAGACTAGCTCGTAGCTTGACACCGCAGTGCGCATACAGAGTGCTGTGCGAATAGGGACAGTGTGAGCCCAGGGAACTAAAAGCTACATGTTTATCTCGGTCGAGCTACAGATACATTCACGCCATCCTGAGCATATCAGTGGATGGCCGTGGCGATACTAAGAGAGTTTTGAGCAGACATGAGCTTCTATACTTATACTCCATGGTACAGAGTGAGTCATTGCATCTAGGACACATTATGGCTTAGTATTTGAGACATCATGGGCAGTATGCGAGAGTGGGGGTGATCTTCTCAGGCCCATATATCACTAGACTTATCATGGGGATGGGTCTTCTGGATGCTATCGAGGGGTCAAGAAGACGATAGTTAGAGCACCCCTCAGCCAAGAGACCATGGCTTGATGAACATGATCGGAAGATATAGAGATGGGGAGTATGTGCTGAATATGCCCCCACCAGAGCCAGTTGTGGTCGAGGGAGTTGCAGCAGAGCGGTCTCATCCTGTTCTCGAGCCACAGGAGGAGCATATGGAGGCCGAGGGATAACTTGCAGCCTAGGAGCCACCTTCAGTTCGGATCTTCTCACTAACTCGAGCCCATGATTATTTTGAGATGCTGAGAGTGCGGTAGGGGTCCTCTAGTCTGATTTAGCTGAAGTTAGCATGCTACCAACAGTGAACCACACAGAAGTTATGGCACGCCTTGACATCTTACAGCAGATTCTCGAGCGAGACACGACATCACCCTTTGTGATGAGACCAAGGACCCCTCAGGTATCTCGAGCACCACCATCACCCGAGAGACAGACCGATAGATCCACCAAAGATAACAAGTAGTACCAATAGCAAAGCAGAAGATGACAAACTCGATGACACTAACGCTTGAGGCATCTTTTAGTTTCCTTTGTTTTTTTATTTCTCGTATTTTACTCAGTATTGTATTTTTGGACTTGTACTACTCGTAAAGGATCATCCTTCCCGACTTTTAACTTTTTATTTTCATTGTTACGAGTTGTATTTCATTTTTCATATCTTTATATACTCGGAGTTTATTTTTATTTTTTTATTGAGCTTCACCGAACCCCATTGTGTATACGCAGGATGGTCTTTTAAGTATGGAATTTGATGACTAGTCATGGACATGGTCAAGGTGGTATTCACATGACCGTGTGTGCTCCATAAACCCATTGGAACTCAACTCTCAAGGAAAAATAGCTCCATCAAATGTACCATTAGGAATTTAGGGGGAGTATTGTTTCAATTACCGACCTTTACATGTAATCTTAAGTGTTATACTTTTTTTATTGTGCTTACATGCGTACATTTAGGGTAATGTACATCTTAAGTGTTGTGGAGGGGGAGTTCACATTACACATGTACATTACACATGTTTTGACAGAAATTATATACTCACAGAGCCAATGGCGGTTCACCTTAGTTGCAATGTCCGTATTCTTAAGTCTAGGAGAATTTTTAACATTGACTATTTTCATGCTCTAGTTTTTTTACTTGAATTTCTAGGAATTTTTTTGCCCGATTGACACTTGTTGCACTCGCTTTGCTCTTGAAACATTTGTGGAAACTCAAGTTTCGATGTTTAAGGGACTAATTAGTTTTGTGTCTTGAGTTAATTTTAAAAAAAATAATTGGAAAAAGAAAGAAAAAAATGGTTGTTGTGGTTGTGCATGTGGGGTGGAAAGAGCTACCACCTATGAAGTATAAAGCTACTCTCATAAGTCGGATACTAGTTATACCCTAATGAGAGAAAGAGCTATCTCATGGGATGAGTGAAAGCTACTACCCTGGTAGAAAGAGCTACCACCTCGAAAGTGTGAAAACCACCTTAGTGGCCGCTTCGGAAATGACTACCTTAGAGGATGTGTGAAGCTACTACCGTCTCTTTGCTTTGTCTTGTACATAAATAAGTCCACTATGCTTAGAACTTTGTGGAGTATAGGTTTCATCGACTTGAGTGAGTCTATACACACTCACACAATTTGAGGTTTGTTGTCCTTTTTAATTCGAGTTTTTAGTTAGATTATGGACTTTTCATATTTAGTGTTGAAATTCTACTTACTTGTAGAATACTTCCCTTGCATGCTTTGGTGAACCTAAGGCCAAGCACTTTCAATATTTCCTTCTTCTTTACTTCAATGTTTTATTTAAGCTGGAGATCAAGCAAAAGCTTAAGTGTGGGAGAGTTTGATAAGTGCTTGTGTATTATTAATACGAAGTATTCTTTTCTTATGATGGGCATTAATTTTCTCATATTTTATCGCTAATGCATGTGAATTTGCGTTCTTTTATGCACGTAGGGTTATGGAGAAAAATATAGAAGAAAGAAGCCAAAGTAGATTACGAATGCACTTGGTTGATGAAATCTTGGAGTGAGAAAATGTGAAGACACAAGTTGTGCTCAAGGACATGTGAGTGTGTGCCAACCTCTGTGGTGTTCAAGGAAATATGCAAATTGGAGGGGCATAAAGGTAGTCACACTCATGTGTTCCAACTTGTGGAAAGCTAGCAAGATTGTCGTCAAATGTGCTTTTATTTGAAGATGCAACGCAACCTACAACGTAGACGTGTGCCCATTTGTGTTGCCTCGATGAAAAGTGTGCATTCAGGAGTATTTTGGTGGAGTACTATAGCAGATTAATGTAGCAAATTACTGCAGCAGTTTATAGTAGTAGTTACTGTTCACAGGCTGCAAAAAATTGATTTCCTGTAGTTTCACACAGGCGTGTGGAAATTTCACATGCCGTGTGGATGCCCGATTCTAGGCCTATTTAAGGCACAATTTCAGCCAGATTTCAAAATCCTCTTTTCTATCTTTTGGCTATCTTTTCTCCACCTTTGGAGGCACTCGCGCAGCTAGGGTTTGGAGAGTCTTTCGCTAGGTTTTGGAGGGGTTTGCGGCCTTTGACATCACATTTCCTTTGGAATAGAGTTCTTGGGGAAGCTTTCGTTGGCACCGATCCAGTGAGGTGTGTCCAAGACTTGACGAGGGGACCTTTGGAGAAGACGCGGCTGTTCCACAAGACCATCGACATGAATACCAAGGTGGTTTTATTCATGGATTGCATATTTTTAATTTTGATTTCATTACTGATTATATTTTGCTCCATGAAGGGCTAAACCCCTAGTAGGTACTTGGGCTTGTAAACCCTCGGATGATATTGTTTCTTTGATCTCTTATTATGCTTTCATTAATTGATGTTTTTAATTTAGTTTCCAATCTTGAATGCTTGTTGAGTTGATTTTTCCCTATGAGTGACACTAGGGTTGAGAATCAATTTTGGTAATCCTTGTGGATGAGTGACGCACTCATGAGGGTTAGACAATGCTAGATTGGAGAGGGTTGAGTGGTGATAAGTGCTTGTGTGATAAGAATGCGAAGTGTTCTTTCCTTATGATGAGCATTACTATTATCAGGTTTTAACACTAATACTTGTGCATTTGTGTTACTTTTATGCATATAGGGTTGTGAAGCATAATGTTAAAGAAAGAAGCCAAACATGAAGACATAAGTCGGGTACAAGATGTCAGAATGTGTGCCAACCTCAGTGTATTCAAGCTAGCATAATGGTTTGAGGGCACAAAAGCAGTCACATTCAAGTATCCCAGCTTGTGCATTGATAACAAGATCTTCACCAATGAGGTCGGCTATTGAGAAAAACAAAGCGATCTACGATGTGAATGTGTGTCCATTGACGTTACCTCGATGAAAACATGGATTCAGGAGTGTTTTGGGACTGGTATTGCAGCTAGTATTGTTCACAAAGAAGTCGAAAAAGGAGAATTCCAGAGAACCCACACGGGCGTGTAGAAATTATCAACACCCATGCGGAAATTCCACAGGCCCATGTGGCAAATCCACAGGGCATGTCGATGCCCGATTCCAGCACTATTTAATCTGCGATTCAGCCCCGATTTCAGCATTCTTTTCTCCATTCTTTCCCAAACTTGAGAGGAGCCTTCGGCTAGGGTTTTGAGAGATATTGGAAGGGTTTTTAGAGAGGTTTTTTGGCTTCGACATCGCGCTCCACTTTGAAGAAGGTTATTGGGAAAGCTTTCATCAGCACCGATACGGCGAGGTGTATCCTAGGCCGAACAAGGGGACCTTTGGAGGAGACAAGGCTTCTCCATAAGACCATCATCACAACTATCTAGGGGGTTTTCAATAGATTACTTGTTTTTACATTCGATTTCATTGTTGATTGTAACTAGCTCCATGGAGTGCTAAACCCCTAGTGGGTATATGGATTTGTGAACCCTAGGATGTATTTGTTTCAATAAACCTTCTATTATGGTTTCATTAATTGATGTTTTATTTGAGTTCCAATATTGAATGCTTGTTTGATTGAATCCTCCCTTAGAGTAACATTAGGGTTGAGAGTTCACCTTGGTAACCCTTGTGAGTGAGTGACACACCACAAGAGTTACACAAAGCTAGATTAGAGAGGGTTAAGAGGGTGAGTCGAGAGGTAGCGGAGAGTCCCCTTTTCCCTCTGGTGTGATTTATCCTACCTTTTTTTCCTTGAGTTCTTTGCTGTCATAGTTGAGTGAATGGGCTAAGAGATGATCTTCCACTGGGGCTTAGTTGTAGAGGCAACAGAGTGAAGCGTTGAAGTGATTTTAGCACCTAGGGCATAGTTGTGACTAGGGACCTCTCACTTGTACCAAAGGGTTAGGTCTATTTCTAGGAAGAGGTTTTATCACTTGGAATCCCTAGAACTCCATGCTATTCTATCCGAGTGTGAGATGTTGAGATTGCTCGGTTTCTCCTCCGGGACATGGTATAGAGTTAGTCACGGTTGACCTTTGATTTGGGACCGTGTATTGAAGGATTTCCAAGACTCATTAATGCATTAGTTGGAAGGCATAATAGTCGGTTTTGCACTTGAAACGATTGTCCTAGGCGGAACAATATCTGAGTACCGCATTTATATATGAACCCGCATCCAAGAAGCAAAGCCATGATGGGGGCATCTTTGAAGGAGGTCTTTGAATCTCTCATATGCTTCGAATAATGTTTCCAACTCTCCTTGCTTTAACGTTGAAATTTGTTGCCTTACCTTCACCGCTTTGCTAGGAGTAAAGTATCTTCCCAAAAAATTTGAACCATATCTTTCCTTGTTTAGATTGATCCCGATGGTATGTATGTGAGCCACCGTTATGCTCCATCTCTCAAACTGAATGGGAATAGTCACAGTCGGATCACGTCGTCTGTCACCCCATTTGATCTTAAAAGTAGAACAGATTTGGAGAAAACAGGAAAGATGATCATGAACGTCTTCATTCGCAAGACCATTAAATTCGAATGAATTATGGACCATGCCGATGGTGCTTGCCTTGGTTTCAAAATTTCTTGTGGCGGTGGATGGCGCTTGAACACTGAATTCTTCGCCCGTGAACTGTGGCCTTCATATTTAGATAAGGTACGTCTTTCCTCGGCTAAGATTATAGATTCTCTATCCTCAATTTCAATATTTCATTCACTTGAGCCTTCACTCACTTCTCTTAATCTTCAATGCAAGGTCCTTTCAATTTCACTGTCCGTGTGACTAGGTTTGATGCATCTCGCTCAAAAAAAGAAATAAGACAAATGAAAAGACAAAATAAAAGAAAAGAAAAAATGGTTAGAGCAATAAGCTAGAAGTTTCCTAGAATTCCTTAATGTCCCTGGCAACGGCGCCAAAAACATGATTGCTCGCCCGCAAGTGTTCGAGATCGCCAAGTAATACCCTGTGAGTGACACAGGGGTCGTATTCAACGGCGATAAGGAGCTCCTATTACTCTTCCATCACCTATTATCTAACCTTACAATTTAAGAATCTTTTACTACTCTAACAAGTGTAATAATATAAACAACTTGCAAGAATAAATAGTACAGTTAACACAGGAGGTCACAAGAGCAACAATGAGATATAGAGGCCTAGGGATGAGGATCCCCTTGAGGGGTCATCATGATATATGGATGCACAGTAAAAGCAAGGCAGTGGTGATTTATACTGAAGGATCTCAAGATTGGTCCAATCCCAATTTCTCGGCGACCGAACCCTAATCCCATACAAATGTCAATAAGGATCTCTCCCTAATCATATTCCTACGATCGCAATAGGTGTAGGGAAATCCCGCTATAAGGACACACAAACCCTAAGTCTATCCTTAAGATTCGGAGGGGCTACCGACATCCAATTTCTCGGCATGTCGATCTAAGAATACCCCTTCTAGCTCATTGATGATCTAGTACATGTAAGTAGGTCACATCTACATGTACAACTCAACAAAGAACTAAGGATTTCTCTATTTTATAGTTCTAGATATGAAGAATAATGAGCCAAGACATAAATCAGCCCAATGCATTTCAAATAAAAGATTAGCATCCAAAATACATGATGAACCCCCCAAGGTTCACCTACATCTGGTGGCCTTGGGGGTCTAGTGTGCCATCATACAAACAAGTATAACAAACTCAATAAAAACAAGAAACAAATGCATAAGTGGCACTCCCTAGTTCGAATGATGATGAAGAAGAGCAATGTTGGCTAAATGACAGTTCCTTTAGCCCAATGAATGCCGAATGCTCCTCCTCCCTTGGTGATGAAGCTCTCTCCTTCAAGTTCAAGCTCTTGATCACCTCCAAGCCTCAAGCCAAGCTCTCCCCGGATGATGTCTTTGTTTTTCCTCCTTCTTCCTCCCAAGTGTTGTCTACCAAAAAAAAAAGTTCCAAGAGAATCCTCCAAATGCTCTCTTATACCCCTCCAAGCATAACCTGTATAGAGGCTGTATGTGGCTCAAAATGAGACTCAAAATTCCTCCAAAAGCCATCCATAATAGGTCAATGAGGAGGTCAATGATGGAGTCTATGAGGAGGTCAACGATGGCCTCATTGAGGCACTATGAACCAAGCAAAAATCAATCCCGGTGTCAATCATGGCCTCATCGAGGCAGTATGCCTTCAAACAAATACTTCTCTTTTCTAGCTACAATGTTCATCCCGGGGTCAATCATGGCCTCATTGAGGCAGTATGCCTTCAAACAAATACTTTTCTTCTCTAGGTAAAACGTTCATCCTGGGTCAATCCTGGGCAGCATTGAGGCAGTATGTCCTAGATCAATTCCTGCCTTGAAAATCATCCAGGTGCTATAGTGGTTGCTATAGTGATCTTGCTACAGTGCCACTGCTACAAAACAAGCTACAGTAATTTGCTATAGTGAATACACTACATTACCGTGACCTAGTTTTCTTCTCTTTTTCCACACAAATCGTATCTCCGTATCTTCCATGGCATTTTCATGCCCTGCGAAGCAAATAATACCCGATTAAGCATAAAACGGGCATCAATCCTTATAAAGTACATGCAAATAATAACAAATACATATACTAAAATATGTATGATTGATTCTCCCGCAAGTGTACGGGATAGTCAAGTAATAACCTGTGAGCGACACAAGGGTCATATTCCATGGGGCCAAGGAAGTATTATTACTCATTCCTCATCTATTATCTAGCCTACAATTCTTAGTAAGAAGAACAAATGAAATAAAATAAACTAAGCTAACCAAATTCTATGGTCATGTAACTAGCACACGGATGTAAACAAACACGGGAGTATCAAGCATAAGAAGGGAGTGTTTAGACAAGGAATCCACCTAGGATTATTGTTGAGGCCCCAAACTAAGATGGTTTAAAGATGCGTTGATGATAGTTGAGACCTAGAGACCTCGAGAGTAGATTAGCCCCAATCTCCCGGTGACTAACCCCTGATCCCATACGAATGTCAATCGGAATCTCTTCCGGATCAACACACCTATAATCGCATTAAGTTCTACGAGTTCTCTAATAGGAGTGAACCTACTCTTCTTCGGCATAAACCTAGCAATGGAGGGCTACCAACACCCGATCTCTCAGTGTGTCGGCACAAGTATCCCCTTTCAATCTTTCCTGGATCTAGTACACGTGAGTAGGTCACATCTATGCATACAACTCATAATAGAATCATGGATTTCTCCATACATGTAATTCTAAGCATCAAGGCAAGAAAGATTGAATCTCAAACAACTATCAAATTAAATGAAGAATAACATCCCAAGTTCTTACACAAAGATAAACCCTAGGATTCATCCAAATTAAAACACAACAATAAGTTAATCCCTCATGATAAGGGATGCTTATACAACATATAAGAAAGACAATAACTTAAAAGAAATAATGAAAACCCCCTCTAAGTCATGATCCCCTTGAATGGATGAAGCTTCAAATGGTGATGCAACGGTGGCTTAGATCTTCACTCCAACTCCTTCCCCTTTGCTCCTCTCTCTCTAGGTGATAATGTGTGCTTGTTTCCCACAAGGATCATTGCTGGAAGATGGCCGAAAGGCCCCAAGGAAGTGTGGTGGCAGCAGCCCAAACGGCCAAGGAAAAGTCCCCTCTTTCTGGCATAGAACTCGGTATTTATACTCTCCAAAGCATACGGGCCATATGGGGGCCGTATAACACTCAAAACCTAAATTTTTGCTTCATAAAGGGTGTATACGGAGTACATACGGGGTTCATACGACCTCCATGTGGGCTATATGGGGGCCGCATGAAATTCTGGGCAGATAGCTTCAAACCGTCCCTCTACTACAGTGTTGCTACAGTAGCTCGGCTATAGTACTTTAGGACTGCTTTCTTCTTCTTTTCGCCTAAATGATATCATCGTGTTGTCCATGGTTTTCTTGTGCTCTACAAAACAAATAGTACACTTATTAATGTACATTCAGACACATATAGGAAAATACATGCAAAGTGTAAAAGATACATATAGGAAAATACCTACATTTAGACACTTATTAATGTACATTCAGACACTTATCATATTCCAACACTGCTTTTGCATCGAATTATTCTCTTTTCATTCCCTGTTGGTCCAAATCCCAATTATTTGCACATTTAGCAAACATACTTCAAATCGGTTTATCATAAAAATATGCTAAAATGATAAGTAAAACACATAATAGCGTAAATAAAATATCTATATAAAAATGTACTAATCGGATAGTGTTGATAAAATGGATAACGAATAGTATTGAGATGATGAAAGCAATGATGGAACTGATGATACTCATGGAGTGAGCAACTACAGCAATAAAAACTCAAGTTGTCCAAACTACACAGAAACTACATTTATAAAAATCTCACAAACTACGCTTCTAGTTATTTTTCCTTTCAACTCAGATCTTCTTTATCCGTTCTTAAGTACTAAAAATCTATCATGGAAACTTTGTGCTTAAGAGGGTTAGGGATCTGTAACTGGTGGCTCAGTTAGTGTTGTTGTATTTGATGGAGCAGTGGAGTGAGTCTTTGAACTTGACTTAGACTTCTCCCTCGTAATCCCGGGTCTAACTTCCACTTTAGAGCTCCAATCAGTCCATAGACCACTCCTCGGGTTGTTTGTCTCCTAATCACAACTCCCATAGCCCAAAGAGTATTTATAGAAATCGAAACCAAGTATCCAACTCTCTATATATCCTATCTTGGTCAAAACTCCTAGTCATCATAATAACTTTATACATACAACCCAACAAAAATCACCGGCACCATAGGATCCAATGTCTGGTGATGAATAAAGATGTCAATGTAATACTCGAGATGTATCTGAATCCGCCAATAAAACAAAAACAATTCGTGTAAATAAAAGATAGAAAGAATAATACAACTCGAGATAACAAAATGAAAATAAACTCAGAAGGAAAGTCCTTTCTGAGTGAACAGGTCCAGAATGAAATGCAAAAAAGTTATAAAAACAAAAGAAAATAAATCAAGTGCCGGTGCTACACTCTGGCTCCTCTGCTGCTGATGCTGGTGCTAGGTCTAAGGGTGCCGGTGGAGGTGGCGATGGTGATGTTGAAGGGGCCGGAGATCTGCTGATAAATAACTGATATATCACGTCAAAATGGGCCACCATCTCAGTATACTGTGCGGTCTGTATAGCTTTGAGCTCTGCGATCTCGGTCATAAGCTCACCCATAGCATTCTCGAGCCTCATAATATGATCATGATCTCGAGGAGGACTAAAAATGGGGTGCTTCAGTCCCCATTCATGCCAACTGAGGCCCGAGAATCTATCCGGGACCCTCCGCTGCATCCCTTTAGCTCCCACCGGCCTCTTGGTGGATGCAAACTATAATATATGTCCCGGCCCACATCTCGTACCAACCCCATCTCGCCGGATCGCCTCTAATCCAAGAGGAGCAAGCACGACTCGCCTTCTCAAAGACTCACGTAAAGCGCCCATCAATCCCAACCCCAAGATGAGTCTTGTGATGTAAAGACTAATAAATAATAATCCCACTCGCAAACCGGCCCCTCGGTGCCTTCAAAAACATTTAGCCACTATGTGCCCTCAAATGAATCGAGCACATTGCGAAACATCGAGTATAGATCAAGTAATTCCCGCCTGCTCATCACAGACCGTATTGTCACCTCGACCGACACTGCACTGTCAAGACCAAGTGCAAATACTTGTAGCTCGACTGTGATAGGTCGGTAGCCTTAGATACTCCCGGTTCATACCGTCCATGCCCACACAAAACCCTGTACGCCTGATGCGGAGTCACTATACCTAGGAAATCCATTGATGCACTTTCTATACTCCTTCAGACTCCATGTATGTGCCTTCATACAGCCCATACGGATTGAGAACTTGGTGACACTCATTTTGAATGGATGTCCGAATGCTCGGAACTATATAGCATCCATGGTGTCAACTCTCCCATGTGGATGATCAAACTCGAAAGACGGCAACACCTCTAGTGTCACTACGCAGAAAACTGGATCACGAATCGTCAATAACCTCCTCTAGCTCCCCACTGCTAGAATCTCATCAATCTCATCACCTAGCTCGTTACCCCCACTCGAATATCTCTAAGCACCTACAAATCTACAAAGCGTAGTCCGACTCAAAACCAATAGTCGATAATCTATCAAATCGAGCCTAATTCTTGGGATTCGAGAGTTCCATGTGTATTGGCTCAGGTGGGGCATCTCAAAGATGCTTAACTCAGATTCTTCCTCGCCGAGGTGCCATATCTGCAATAAATGAAGAAGAAATCACCAAATAAGTTCAGAAACAACATACTGCAGAATTCCACACGGGCCTTTGCAAATTGCCCACGCCCGTGTGGATCTGCGGGGTGTGAAAACTGACACGGTTCTACATCAATTCTCCAAAAATATAACCTTTACCAATGTTTAAAAGCTTTTTAAACATACACAAACCATTATAAAGTGAAAATTAGTGCAACTCAAGACTTTTAATCCATTAAAAACAAGAAATGGCAAATAGAAGAGAAATTAAGAGGCTTACCAATGAAATGGGTATGAACACTTTGAATTCGGCGTGAAAGTTTTCTGAAAAACCCTTTAAAATAGCGGTGAGTGGCCAGGAAATTGATCAGGAGTTGTTTTCGGATGGTTAGAAGTGAAGAAGAGGAGAATTCACGTAGATTTTAAAGAAAAACACGCTGGGCCCCTTGAATTTATGTTTCTACACGGGCGTGTGGAAATTACCCACGCCCTGCGCGCCCATAGGAGAGCTTTTACAGTGATGAGATGCACGTCCCCTCGCATTCTCGGGAAAATCTCACTCCTCCGAATGCATCCGTGCACGGGCGCAAGTGGAAAATACCCATGCCCATGTGCCCAACTCATCGGGCCACCAGCACGCTGATAAGTGCTTGTGCGATATGAATGCGAAAGCGTTCATTCCTTATGTTGAGCATTACTTTTCTCAGGTTGTTACATTAATATGTGTTTTTTTATGTTACTTTTACGCAGTAGGGTCGTGAGGCCGAGTATGAAGGAAATAGGCCAATGTGGATCATAATGCACTTATTTTGGAGGAGATCTTGCTAAAGTTCAAACGCCAAGACATAGGGACGTGTGTGAGATGCTAGAGTGTGTGCCAACCTCCTCGCATTCGAAAGTGATCACATCCATTTGAGGGGCACAAAGGCGCATCACACTCAAGCATTCCGACTCTATGCATATAAGAACAAGAACCCCACCAACATGTATATCATTGAAGAAGCATGTGATTCAAGACGTGAACGCAGTGCCCTTTATGCTACTCCCGATGAAAAGTATGGAATTGGGAAGTTATTCGGTCGAAGATCGTAGGCAGCACCGCAGCAACATATAGTAAGTATGTAGCAAAAGATCTGCTCACAACCGCCGAGAAACCAGAGAAACAGAGAATCCACACGGGCGTTGTGAAAAATTATCCACACCCTGTGGAAATTCCGCACGACGCTGTGTATCGCCCATGCCCGTGGAGTTGCCCGATTCCAGCCCTCTATTTAAAGCCGATTCAGCCCCGATTTTGGTATTCTTTTCTCCATCTTTTCCCCCAACTTGAGAGAGGGCTTCGCTAGGGTTTTCGAGTGGTATTGGCCAAGGGTTTTGGAGAGGTTCTATGGTCTCGACATCGTGATTCCATTAGGAAGAAGGTTGGTAGGGGAGTTTCGACTCGAGGCGATCCCTATACAGTAAACAGAAGGGATCCTTGACGACGTAGTAGAGGACTTTCCACAAGACCATCGACACGACCATCGAGGGGGTTTCTTTTATGGATTTATTGCTTTTTACATTCTGATTTCTTTGATTGTACTTAGCTCCATGGAGATCTAAACCCCTAGTGGGTACTTGGGTGATTGTGAACCCTAGGATGTATTCGTTTCATTGAACTTCTTTATTATGCTTTAAATAGATTGATGTTTATTGTGAGTTCCAACCTTGAATGCTTGATTGTATGAACATTTCCCATAGAGTGAGGGTTGAGAGTTCTTGTTGGTAACCTTGTGAGTAAGTGACACACCACGAGCGTTAGACAAAGCTAGGTTGGAGAGGGTTGAGAGGGTGAGTCGAGAGGTACAGGAGCGTCCCTTTCCCCTCCGACGTGATAGATTCTACCTCCGTTCCTCGAGTTCTTTGCGTGCAATGGAGTGAAGCGTTGAGGGGATCTTAGTATCTAGAGCTTAATTGTTGTTAGGGACATTCCGCTTGGACCAAAGGGTTAGGTCTATAATTAGGAAGAGATTTATCACCTGGAATCCTTAGAGCTCATTGCAACTTTATTCGAGTGCGAGGTTGAGAGGTTATTTAATTTCTCCTCCGGGACATGAATAGAGTTAGGCATAGTTGACCTTAGATTTGGGACTATGTATGTAAGGATTTCCATGACTCACCATTGCATTGATTAGGAAGCATAATAGAGAGTTCTTGCACTTGAAACGATTATCCTAGGTGAAGCATCATCCGAGTACCCCATCTTTATCGATTGCCTTACCTCCTCCTTACTTTTGCTCTCTTACTTGTTGCTTTTAATTGTTGAGAATTGAATCATTGTCACACTTATCATTGTTGATATTCCACATAGCTAAGAATCGAATTAAGTGTCTTTACTCCCTACTCCCTGTAGATTCGATACCCGCTCACCCGGGATTATTACTTCGACAAACCCGTGCACTTGCGGTATATATGCAAGGGGATCTTGTCAAGTTTTTGGAGCCGTTGCCGGGGAGCTTGGTGTTTAGAGATACTTTGCACTTTGTTTTCTTAGCTATTTCACCACACATTCTAATTCATATCTTCTTATTCTATTATTGCTCTAACTTTTCCTTATTTCTTTTTGTTGCAGAAAATGATTAACATGTTTGAATCATTTGACACTATCATGAGAATGGTTGAACACGTAGAGCAAAAAGTTCAAACAGTTGCATGGAATGACATATCGTGTTATTCTTACCATGGACAATGTACAACTCAATAGCCATTAGAAGAATCGGTTGAAGAGTACATCGCCAGGATTCAAGGGCAAAGCTGTGAATTAGATAATGTGATAAAGCATTTTGAGGAATCCACTTCAGTGTCAATGAGTGACCAGTTAGAGGAGAGTGTAGAAAGAATCCTTGCTAGGTTTGATTCTTCCTATCAAGATCAGAAGCAAGAACTCTTTTCAGTTGGAGTTGCTATTTCAAATTTGGAATTCTGTGGAATAGACACGTTGATATCCATTGCAGATTGTAAAGAAATAGATTTCCAGGTGGAAAAGGAAGAGAGTAACTGTGAACATGAGGTGAATGATTTCGAGGAGATTGATAAATTGAAGGAGGGTAGCTTGCGGCCGTCAATTGTCGAACCACCAGAACTTGAGCTTAAAACTCTTCCAGCACATTTGGAATATGCATTCCTAATGGAGGACTCTAAACTCCCCGTAATCGTGGCGTCGAACTTATCTGCAGAGCAAAAGGATAAGCTTGTTAGCATGTTGAAAAAGCACAAATCAGCCATCGCATGGAAGATCTCCGACATTAAGGGTATAAATCCATCATTCTGCACTCATAAGATCCTAATGGAGGATGACTATAAATCTGTGATCCAACCTCAGTGAAGATTGAACCCGAATATGAAGGAGGTTGTTAAGGTGGAGGTAATAAAACTTTTTGGATGCAGGGAATCATCTACCCCATATCCGATGAGCAAGTGGGTGAGTCCGACCCAAGTTGTCCCGAAAAAAAGGGAGGAATAACGATAGTAAGGAATGAAAAAGAATGAGTTAATCCCCACGAGGGACGATTCTTGGTTGGCGAGTCTGCATTGATTATAGAAGACTAAATGACGTCACTCGGAAAGATCACTTTCCTTTACCATTCATTGACCAAATGTTGGAGCGACTAGCGGGGCATCATTTCTATCTATTTCCTTGATGGCATGTCGGGATACTTTCAAATTCGATAGCCCCGGAAGATCGGGAGAAAACCACATTTACTTGCCCTTATGGTACCTTTGCTTATAGAAGAATGCCTTTCGGGTTGTGTAACGCCCTACAACATTTCAGTGCTGCATGACGGCAATTTTTGACGACTTTCTCGAAGATATTATGGAAGTTTTCATGGATGATTTTTCAGTGTTCGGGGACTCTTTCGATGCTTGCTTAAACAATTTGGAAAGAGTATTAGTGAGATGTGAAGAGATGAATCTCGTCCTTAACTGGGAGAAGTGTCACTTTATGGTACAAGAAGGCATTGTCCTTGGACATAAGATTTCTCAGGCAGGTATGGAGGTGGATAAGGCAAAGATTGAGATAATTGACAAGATTCCACCACCTACGAATGTAAAAGGGATCCGTAGTTTCTTGGGTCATGCAGGTTTTTACAGAAGATTTCTTAAGGACTTTTCGAAAATCTCCCAACCGTTGACCAAACTTCTGGAGAAGGATACCCCTTTTGACTTCGGAAATGACTGTCTGAATGCATTCAATTTATTGAAAGAGAAGTTAGTACAAGCACCAATCCTAACAACACCGAAGTGGGATGAGCCATTCGAAGTAATGTGTGATGCTAGTGATTATGCAGTGGGAGGGGTTTTGGGTCAGAGAAGAAATAAGCAATTTCAACCGATCTATTATGCTAGCAAGACTCTCACAAGTGCACAAGAGAATTACACCACTACTGAAAAAGAATTATTAGCAGTAGTGTATGCTTTTGATAAATTCAGACCATATCTCATCCTATCTAATGTCACTGTATTCACAGATCATTCTGCACTCTGTTATCTCATGAACAAGGCAGATGCAAAGCCGAGATTGATTCAGTGGATATTGTTGTTGCAAGAATTCGATATGGAAATCAAAGATAAAAAGGGGACAGAGAATGTGGTTGCCGATCATTTATCGAGATTAGAGGGTTGTGAGGGGCAAGAACCGGCAAGCAAGGAAGTTAATGATTTCTTCCCTGAAGAACACCTGTATGCGGTATAGGAATCAGAATCAGAAGATACCCCATGGATTGCGGATTTTGCAAAGTATCTGTCAGGAAAGGTATTGAAGCAGGGCTTAAGCTTTCAATAGAAGAAGAAATTTTCCAGTGACCTTAAGAATTTTTTCTGGGAAGATCCGTACCTATTCCGTATTTGTGCAGATCAGGTGGTGCAAAGGTGTGTTTCTAGGGAGGAAGGGTGGAACATCATTGCGCATTGTCACTCAGACCCAGTAAAGGGGTACTATGCGTCAAGTCGAACTGCAAAGAAGGTTCTAGCTGCTGGGTTCTACTGGCCGACTTTATTCCAAGATGTTCATCAATTCATTTTACGATGTGATAGTTGTCAAAGGGCTGGAAACTTATCACGAAGGGATGAGATGCCTCAAAATCCTATGCAATTTTGCAAGGTGTTTGATGTATGGGGAATTGATTTCATGGGACCATTTCCAAAGTCCAATGGCAATCAATACATTTTGGTAGCAGTTGACTATGTTTCCAAGTGGGTGGAAGCCCAGGCTCTTCCAACTAATGATGCAAGAACTGTGGTGAAATTTCTTAAGAAGTTATTTGCTCAATTCGGAACTCCAAGAATTATCATTAGCGATCGGGGAACACATTTTTGTAACATATAATTGGCGAAAGTGTTAAAGCATTATGGGGTTCATCATCGTCTTGCGACACCTTACCATCCGCAAACGAGTGGGCAAGTGGAGGTTACAAACAGAGAGTTCAAGAGAATCTTAACTAAAACAGTGGAACATGGTAAATGAGATTGGTCTGAAAGGTTGGACGACACGCTTTGGGCTCATAGAACAACATACAAAACACCAATAGGGACCACTCCCTATAATCTAGTGTATGGAAAATCTTGCAATTTACCGGTGGAGTTAGAGCACAAAGCATATTGGGCAATTAAAGTGATGAATTCCGACTTGCGCAAATCTGGAGAGCAACGAATATTACATCTTAATGAGCTAGATGAATGGAGGATGAAGGCATATGAGAATGCAAGGATATATAAGGAAAGAATTCGGAAGTGGTATGACAAGCATATTAAAATCCCGAAAGACTTCAAAGTCGGCGATCAGGTGCTACTATTCAACTCCCGTCTACGTTTATTCCCGGGGAAACTTAAATCAAGGTGGTCTAGTCCGTATACCGTAACCGAAGTTTCACCTCATGGAGCCATTGAGATTAGTCATCCAGAGAAGGGCACATTCAAGGTGAATGGACATAAGCTGAAACCATACCATGGCGAAGAAATTTGCAGTGACAATAGGGAAGTATTTTTCCTCCATGAACCCTCATGAGGTAAGGTAAAGTACGTCAAGCTTAGTGACGTTAAACAAGCGCTTCTTGGGAGGCAACCCAAGTGTTTACTGTTTTCCTATCTTCTTAGTTTAGTTTGTTTCCATGAATAAATTGTTAAGTGTTGGTGTCTCGATTTTTAAGTGCTTGTGCTGCGATTTTATTGTGGGTTTTTATTATTCATCGTATGTTTGGTGAAGAATTGGCGAAGTTTGGTCGTTTGAGTTCTATTTCGTGTTTTTATCTGGTAAATTTTGCATAATAGGGCAGGCTCTGAGTGTGTAAACATGTTCAGAATATTTCTGCAGAGCCTGCAGGTTTTTCTAAATCACCCAGAGAAAACACACGGGCGTGTGGAATTTTCGCACGCCCATGGGTGTATACTGCGAGCTCATCCAGAGAAGGCACAGGGGCGTGCGGCTGCCCCTGTGGATGACCATGCAACTGTCGCATGCCCGTGGGTGATTTCCGCACGGGCGTGTGAATTCCGGCAGAGTTGGGCAGATTTTCCCGAGAGCACACAGGGGCGTGGAATCGCCCCTGTGGGAGACCTTGTGAAACACACACGGGCGTGGGTAATTTCCGCATGCCCGTGCGAAACTCTGCAGGGTGTTCCCTCCATCCCGAGAAAACACAGGGGCGTGCGGCTGCCCCTGTGAGTTGGGCATGTGTAAGTCCACGCCCGTGCGGAATTTCCGCACGGGTGTGTATACATTTTTCTCGGATATCCAGCAAGACCACAGGGGCGTGCGTCCACCCCTATGAACCCTTCGTTTGAGGGCGCACGGGCGTGGATGACTCCCGCACGCCCGTGTGGATCTCCAGGATTTAAAGGACCATCCACTCTCCCAATACAAGAGTCACACCCTTCCCCTCAAATAAACCTAAGCCGCCCAAAGAGCATTTTTATGACATTCTTGTCCCCTGCTATTGTCGTCTTCGAGTTGATTGATTGAGCATTGTGTGGATTATAAGGGTGTTTAAGTGCAGCTCATCGGTAAGCCTTGATTTCCTCTCTTCTTCGATTTCGTTTGAATCTAACTGATTACCTGCGATTGAAATGGTCAATACACATCATTTTCTTGCTAAACTGGTTATGATTTATTTTTAAGACGATATGGAAGTGAGATAGAGGTGGCATGGAGATTGGCTACAAGGGCCGTGCGGTTTCCACGCCCCATGAAAGCGCACGGGCGTGCGGAATTTCCGCACGGCCGTGTGTTCTTATTTTTCTGCAGCCTGAATGGAACTGATTGATTTTCCTTTTCTAATACATGCAGGTATGGCTACCAAATCAAAGAAAGCAGTTGCTAAGCGGCCTCGAAAGCCTGCCCCTGAGCCGGAAGTTATGGAATTCACACTCCCTGCGTATTAAGCTCGGTTTGAGAGGTTAGAGAAGCTTTAAGTTTGGTCAAACGCGAATTCCGGATGTTGGGTTACGTAGGAAGGTGCAACTAGCGGATGATATGGCTGACGAGGTCGAGAAATTATTACTGGTCGGTAATTGGCACAAGTTACTGAACATTCATGACCCTGTTATCCGCACACTCACTTTGGAGGTACTTGCTTCGTTTGAGTTCGACCGTTCTTATGCTCATTTTGATAGTGTCGACGCGATTCAGTTCAGAGCTTTTGGGCAGCATCATAGTATGAGTGTCACACAGTTTTCCACTAGACTTGGTCTATATGATGAAGAGTATACTGAAACTGAGGAGTATGAGAATCTCTCAATTGACATGACGGGTTTATCTCCCATTGAAGCATATTCATTATTATGTGGAAAGGGGCGTTATGAACCAGGAGTGTCTAAGGCCTCATGTTTATCTCGACCCAGTTACAGATATCTTCACGCCATCATAAGCAGGTCAGTGAATGGTCGCGGTGATAGCACGGGAGTCATCAACAAGCAAGGGCTTCTGTACTTGTACTCCATGGTTCGGAAGGAACCAGTCCATCTGGGACACATTTTAGCGGAGTATTTGAAGCATCAAGGACAATATCCTCGATTGGGTGTCATCTTCTCGGGTCCATATATTACCAGACTCATTGTGGGGATGGGTTTGTGAGACAAAATCAGCGGAACCGAGAAAGCGATAATACCAGCACCACTTGGGTTAGAGACAATGAGGCTCATGGGGTTGATCCAAAAATATTCAAATGGTGTTTATGTGCTGAACATACCATTTGAAGATAAAGCTGGGGCATCTCAGTCCGCTACCGAGCCCCAACCAGCGCCGATGGAGACCGAGACACCTCCAGCGGCAGAGGAACCACCCCCCGTGCGTATATTTCCACCATCTCGAGCTCATGATCATTTTGAGAGGCTCGAGAGTGCCTTGGGAGTGATACGGACAGAGGTGGCTGAGGCTCGAGCAGAGATTGCTGAGATTCGGGCTACGCAGGCCACTCGGTATACAGAGTTCATGGCACGTTTCGACATATTACAGCTGATCCTAGAGCGAGACGTTGCCTCATCATTTGTCCTGCAGCCGAGGACCCTTCAGGCCCCATCAGTTCCTCCGGCACCTCCATCCTCGACTCCAGCACTGGTGGACCCACCATGTGCTTCCACTTCAGCAGCAGCAACAGCACAGGAGCCCGAGAGCGACTCCGACACTTGACTTTTCTTTTACTTTCGTGCATTTTACTTTATTCTATTTTCTTGTTTTTTTAGATTCTGTTCACTCGTAGCGATTTTTTTCCTTCCGAGTTTATGTTATGTTGCATTTATCGAGTTGTATTCATTGCTTCATCTTTTTCTACACTCGAAAGTTATTTTTTTATTTTTCTTGAGCTTCACCGAACCCCCTCGTGTATGCGTGCGATGGTCTTGTCATCTTGGGAATTGAGACTTAGTCATGGGCACGGCCAAGGTGCTTTCGAGCACTTGGCCGTGTGAGCTTCACAAACCCATTGGAACACTACTCCCAATGAATTAGCTTCATCAAACGCAACACTAGGAGTCAGGGGAGTATTGTTTTGATTGCTTCTCCCACATCTATTTTTGAATGATATATTTTGAGTGAGCTTGCATGTGTACATTGAGGACAATGTACAACTTAAGTGTGGGGGGAGTTTCATAATGCGCACATCTTTTCTATTGTTCTTGATTGATATATGCTCATATAGCCAATGGCGGTTCACCTTAGTTGCAATGATTGTATTCTTAAGTCTAGGAGAATTGTTAACATTGAATGTTTTCATGCTCTAGTTCTTGCTTGAATTTTTAGGAATTTTTGCCCGATTTACACTTAGTGCACTACTCACTCTTTGAACTCTATTGGAAACTCATGTTCGATGTTAAAGGGACTAGTTAGGTTTATTTCTTTTGCTAAATTCAAAAAAAAAAAAGTGAAAATGAAAAGAAGGAACAAAATAGTTTTAGTGTTTATTTGTATTTGTTGGGTGGAAAGAGCTACCACCTATGAAGTATGAAGCTACTCTCACAAGTCGGATACTAGTTATGCCCTAATGAGAGAAAGAGCTATCTCATAGGATGAGTGAAAGCTACCACTTGGGTAGAAAGAGCTACCACCTCAAAAGTGTGAAAGCCACCTTAGCGGCTACAGATAAATAAGTCCCTTGTACTTAGAACTTTGAGGAGTATACTTTGGGTTGTTTTGAGTGAGTTCACACACATACATGAAATTCGGGTTTGTTGTCCTTTTTTATTCAAGTTTTTAGCTAGAGCATTGATTTTTCGTATTTAGTGTTGAAATTTTCCTTACTTGTAGAATACTTTCTTTGTATGCCTTGGTGAACCTAAGGCCAAGCACTTTCAATATTTTCTTCATTGATGCACAGAATGTTTTAATGTTTGCTTGAGGACAAGCAAAAGCTTAAGTGTGGGGGAGTTTGATAAGTGCTTGTGCGATATGAATGCGAAGTGTTCATTCCTTATGTTGAGCATTACTTTTCTCAGGTTTTTACACTAATATGTGTGTTTTTATGTTACTTTTATGCAGGTAGGGTTGTGAGGCTGAGTATGAAGGAAATAGGCCAATGTGGATCATAATGCACCTATTTTGAAGGAAATCTTGCTAAGGTTCAAACGCGAAGACATAGGTCAGGTGTGAGATGCTAGAGTGTGTAGCAACTCTGTAGCATGCACTGTAGAAGCACTGTTCACAGCCGACCGAGAAATCAGAGAAACAGAGAATCCACACGACTGTGTGGAAATTATCCACGGCCGTGTGGAAATTCCGCACGGGCGCGTGTACCGTCCACGCCCGTAGAGTCGCCCGATTCAGCCCCGATTTTGGTATTCTTTTCTCCATCTTTTCCCCAACTTGAGAGAGGGCTTCGGCTAGGGTTTTGAGGGGTGTTGGCTAGGGTTTTGGAGAGGTTCTACGGCTCAGACATGACGCGTCATTTGGAAGAAGGTTATTGGGAGAGCTTTCGTCGGCATCGATCCGACGAGGTGTATCCCAGGCCGGACAAAGGATCCCTTGCGACGAGTAGAGGACTCTCCATAAGACCATCAACACGACCATCGAGGGGGTTTCTTTATGGATTCATTGCTTTTACATTCGATTTCTTTGATTGTACTTAGCTCCATGGAGAGCTAAACCCCTAGTGGGTACTTGGGTGATTGTGAACCCTAGGATGTATTCGTTTCATTGAACTTCTTTATTATGCTTTCAATAAATTGATGTTTATTGTGAGTTCCAACCTTGAATGCTTGATTGTATGAACATTTCCCATAGAGTGACACTAGGGTTGAGAGTTCTTGTTGCTAACCTTGTGAGTGAGTGACACACCACGAGCGTTAGACAAAGCTAGGTTGGAGAAGGTTGAGAGGGTGAGTCGAGAGGTACAGGAGCGTCCCCTTTCCCCTCCGACGTGATAGATTCTACCTCCGTTCCTCGAGTTCTTTGCGGCCATAATAGAGTGAATGGTCTAAGGGTTGAATCTCCGCTGGGGCTTAGTTGCGCGTGCAACGGAGTGAAGCGTTGAGGG
>NC_052484.1:6768284-6915784 GCF_009730915.1 Dioscorea cayenensis subsp. rotundata
AAGTCGACCTCTAAACAAACCCATGGGCTAACATCACTCATCTACGCCCCTTAAGGGTAGATAGAACTAAGGGTTCTTAGAACCCTAACTATACTGACAAAGGGTTGATTTTAAATTTTTGTCAAAACAGAGAATATCAAGGGATTCAAGCCCCTTGTTACTCCTACTCACATCTAAAGCTAGTGGTGTCAAACGGGCCGGGTCGGCCCGGCCCCTAAGACGATTTGGGCGTGCCCGCCCGTGCATGATACTACAGAATGTGCTGGCCGGGCAAGGCCTGCAACCGGCCGGGCCGCACCAGGGGTTTTAGTGGCTCGTGGGCCGGCCCGCACGCTGCCCGGGCTCGGGCCGTGCCCGTGCACGCTGGTCGGGCTTGGCATGTGACCTAGCTCGGCCCGTGCCAGCCCAAGCACGCGGGCAGGCCTGGCACGCGGCCCGGCCCGCAACGGTCCATTTTTTTATTTTTATTTTTTTTTAATTTTTTCTTTTATGAGTATTAAAAATTTAAAACTTTGAATTTATTTTTTCTTTTTGCTTTGATAAAAAGACATCTTTACCCATCCCAACAACTATCTAACGGCTAGTTTTATGGGTAATTTAGTCTTTTTGGTGCAAATGATAATTTTGCCCTTTACAACAACTATAAATGGCTAGTTTATGAGGGCATTTTTGGAATAAAAATATTTTAAAAAATTATAAATACCCCTAAATTCAAACTAAAATTTCCACACCAAACTCTCTCATCTCTCAATCTAATTCTCTCTTGGCTTCTAAGTGCAAATTCCAAGCTTCAAGTTTGCAAATCCAAGTTTCAAGTTCTTCATCAAGCATTTCAATTGCACTCAAAAAGAAAAATCGGCACCAAAAAGGCAAAAAAATTGACTTTCTAAATTATTTGTTAAAAGCAATTGAGGTAATCCGTTGTTTTTTTAATTTTTTTATTTTTTTTCATAATGGCCGGTTCTTCTCCCAACTTTCCCTCCGATAATTCTCCGCTTTGGTTTTTACGAAAATACCCCTGCTCAATTCTCCGGATGATGATGTTGAGCATGTTATTGAGACCCCAAATATTGGGCCATCAAGTAACAATCCTCAAAGCTCTAGAAAATGAACTTCCGGAGTTTGCCAATTTTATGATATTGTTGATTTTCCGAACAAAGGCACTTGGGCGGTTTGTAAAAAATGTAAAAAAGATTTTTCTTGCCAAACTTCCGAGGGGGACGGGGCATTTAAAAAGACATGCCGACAAGCATGCCGAAAGCCACACGATCCCACCCAAATGCAAATTAGTTTTACCGATTCGAGCATGGGAAATTTTATTTTTTTAATAATGAAAATGCAAGAAAAAGAAGTTGCAAAAATTTATTGTTCAAAATGAGCAACCTTTTTATCTTGCCGAAAATCCCGCTTTTATAAAAATGCTTATTCGAGGTTTTAATCCTAATTTTAAATCGGTTTCAAGAAATACTATGAGAAAATATTGTCTTATTATTTATGATGATTATAAACAAAAATTAATTTCCAAATTATCTTCTTCTTCTTTTAAAATTTCTCTTACTTCGGATATTTGGTCTTCTCAATTTCGAACAAATTATCTTTGTGTTACCGCTCACTATATTGATAATAATTGGGTTTTGCAAAAGCGTATTTTAAGTTTTTTTGAATTAGAACACCGCCATACCGCAAGTGTTATTGCAAGTTATATAACTCGGGCTATTAATGAGTATAATATTTCGAGTTCTATATTTTCAATTTCTTTGGATAATGCTTCGGCAAATAACAATGCGGTCGATATTTTAAAAATGAATTTAATGCCTTTTTTTTCCGGGGCTTTTTTTTATGTGCGTTGTGCATGCCATGTTTTGAATTTATGTGTTAAAGATGGTTTAAAAATAATTGAGCCCCATATTAAAAAAGTTCAAAATTCTATTTTGTATGTTTGAAATGGTTCAACCCGAAGACATGATTTTCAAGCTTATTGTTCGGAAAGGGGGAGAAAATGTAAAAGATATATCATTGATGTTGAGCATAGGTGGAATTCAACATATGAAATGTTGGAGTGTGCTTATAATGATAGAGATATTATTTCTATGTTTGTTAATGAGAGATTTCCCGAAGATCATGTCACTAATTATGATTAGGAAGTTAGCCATTTAATTAAGGATTTTTTGGAAATTTTTTATGCTTCAACTAATATTTTGTCCGGTGTTTATTATTCCACTTCATCTATTATTGTCAACCAAATATTTTTTATTAGTGAGGTTTTTGCAAAATATAGAGGAAAAATTTAAAAAATATTTTGGAAAAATCGAACCACTTCCTATTTTAGCTATGTTTCTTGACCCCCGTTTTAAAATTGATGGCACTTTTTGTATAATTGATTCTTATGATAATAATATGGGTCTTGATCATTCTTTTTTGAAAGAAAATTATTGTTCTTTATTTTATGACATGTATAATGAATATCATAGAAAATATGGTGATAGAAGGACTTTCAATATGCCTCAATCTATTGAAAGTTCCTCTTCAAGTACCAAAAATAGATCCGCCACTTATGTTGTAAATATAATTAAAAAAAAATTTTCCACGGGTGCTTCTTCTTCTTCTTCTTCTTCTAATACTAGTACTTCTTCTACGTCTCATGAAATAAATCATTATTTAAATAATAATATTAATAATTTCTTTACATCGGAAGAAATGGATAAGTTTGATATTTTGGCATGGTGGAAACAACAGGCGCATAGTTATCCTGTACTTGCCGCCATGGCTCGTGATCTGTTAACTCCACTGATGTCTATAGTAGCATCAGAGTCTTGTTTTAGTGCAGGAAAAAGAGTATTGGATGATAGGAGGAGTAGAATGAATAATCAAACAGTTTAAATGTGCATATGTCTGAAGGATTGGCTAGATGCTGAAGACAGATTGCAAGGGCAAATAGAACAATTCACCCCTGATGACGGCGGAGAAGGCATATACACTGACGTAGAAGAAATAAATTGATGAGCCTTAAACTTGCAAGATGCCAAGATTATTCCTTTTTATTGTTTCAAATGTTCAAATAATTAAAAAAAAATATATAAGTATTTTGAGTTTACTTCAAAATTCAAATGATATTAAATTAATTGTTATTTTTGCAATTTTTAATTTTTTAGACTTTTATTTAAATATAAAATATATAGTTAACTAATTTAACACTTTAAGTTCAAGTATTTAAACATCAAATATCTAATATCTTTCTCATTTCTCATTTGAGTCATTTCTCATCAGGGTTAGGCGGTTAGCTTGGTCCTTGCCGCCGCCGCGAGGGATACGGGATACCTCTCCTTCGCCGCCGACGAGCTCCCCGTCCTCTCCGGCAAGACTCCATTGCAAGCCTTTGAAGCCTTCTTCGCAAGCTTCCGCGATTCCTTCTCCGATCTCTTCGGTTCCATCATGTCATCACGGTATTCGATCCATAAGTTTTTAGGTTTCTAGTTTTGCTTCTTCTTCTCGATCACTTCCAATCTGATCGGTTTCTTGGATTTCAGGATTTCAGGATTTCAGGATGTGATGATGACCGGACGGAGAGCTCCTGTACCCATCGATCCTGGCGAAGGATACTAGATCGAAGACAGCCAGCTCGTGTCCAAGGTGTTCGACGTTTTGCCTGCGAGAATCTCCCATAATTGAAACTCTGGCGAATGAGCTAATCCAAAGGGGCTTTGCTGCCTTTCACATCAGTCAAACACATCAGTTTTGGCTTGTCTTGGTGTGCAACGGGGACATGTTCGGGTTGAACACTTTGGCCTGAAGGTGACAAAATTCATTAGTGCGCATGAGTCCAGCATTGCCTGCTTGACCTTGACAATGGATGGTCTTCTTCTTGCAACTGTAAGTGTGAAGGAGACTTTAATTAGGATATTTAACACTATGGATGGAACCCGTCTCAAGAGGTAATGCTTGTGATCTCAATTGAAATGACTTGTCTCAAAGAGAAGCTGTTTTCTCTGTGCATTTTGATGGTAGAATTTTAAATTGTTTTTCTGTAGATATTAACAGAGTTGGTGATATCCCGTGAGCATGTTTGTTTCCTGAAAATGAATATCAGGTTCTCAGTTATGTGCTGTCTTGTCTTCTTACATAATGTAATGAATAGTTATGTTATAGGTGCGTAGAGGAGTGGACAAAGCTGAAATCTATAGCATTTCATGGTTGTTAATGGTGATTGAGGGTTTGAAGAGGAAGAGGATGAGAGTGAGGATGAAGGAGTTGGTGATGACTGATGAGAATGAAGAGCCAGAGCTCCATTGTTGCTGCTGTTTTTTCTTCTTGTTGTTGTTGGCATGACTTTTCTTTGATTTATTTAGAGTTCATCCCCATGGTTTTTTCTTCTTCTTGTTGCCTTATGTATGAATTTTGTTTAATCCATCGCGTTGGACCGTTTGTATTGATTTTACTCAATTTTGTGTCCTTAGATTTGTATTAATAAATCTCATGCTCTCTTGATTCTGTAAACTCTTCATCTTTATGAGACATTGAGACCCAAGTTCTTTTTTTTAATGTGATTTTCTTCCTTTTTAATTTTCTTTTGCTTGTATAGTTCTTCACTTCTTCTTTACTGAAAATTGAAAATGGTTCTTGGGTTATTTGAATATTTGTGTTGAATCTGTTGATTGAAGTCATTGAAATTAAACTAAGGATTTAGTCATTTAGGAAATCTGGAAATGGAGAAGGATTTGATTTCAAAGATAAATAGATAATGATAATATAGTTTTTCAATTATAGTAAAATTTAATTTAATTTATATTGTTAGATAATGTTTGTTATATTTTCAATTTTTTTTAAAATTTTTCTTTTTTTTAGATATATTTTTATTTTTAATATTTTATATTAAAAAATACTAACGGGCCGGCACGGCACGAGCCCGGCCAAAGTGGGCCGTTTCTCGTGCTGGGCCGACCCTCCACCATTTGCGGGCCGTGCCGGCCCGGACACGCACAGTTCCCGGGCTACCATGGGCCCGGGCCGTGCCGGCCCATTTGACACCCCTATCTAAAGCTAAGATCCTCAAAAATTTTCTCGATTTAATTTGCTGTTAACATGATAATCCTAATTCTACATATAAAACTAGTGTCGCAGCTGCAACAAAGTCATGACTGCCAACGTTTATCGGGAACCGATAATCAATTTATTACTAACTGGCAGACTATTTTTGCCAACAGAACAGAACAACAGCCAGTGGCGGAACCAGAAACAAATTAAAAGGGGTGCTTATATAAAAAATTATAAATTTTTTTTTTGAAGTTGTTTCAATTCAAAAAATATAATTAGATTAGTTGAACGACATATTTATGGTAGTTTGGCCGATCCAATTGTCACATAAAAAAACAATACATTTATAATTTTTTATACAAGACAAAATATAAAATTAAGGGGCCAAACAATAATTTTTTATAAATATTTTTTAAAGAGGATCATTCTTCTATGGATGTCCATAGATAAAAAAAAATCTATAGATGTTCATTATAAACAATTGGATCTCGATCTAACGGTTAACATTGATGAACAGTAGTTACTACAGTAATTAGTGTTTATCTATGTCGTCTGTTGGATCATGATCTAACGGCTGATAATTGGACATCCATAGATTTCTTATCTATGGATGTCCATAGAAAATGTATTGTTATATATATATATATATTATATCCTAACTAATAAAAATCACGGATTTAACTGATAAATATTTGTAATTTTTTTTATTTTTTATTCTATATAAACTAATTTGTAATAAATGAAAGCTAAACATTATCTTTTTGGAAAAAAAATTCTTTTATATTATATAAACCAATTTATAAAACATCTAAATAATAAATATTAATTTTGTTCCAAACACAAAATGAAAATAAAAATTCAATGAATTATTTATATACATATATATAGAGAAAGAAAGAATGAATGAGAAGAGAGAGGGGGTGCTTCCAATTTCCTGCTCCTCCCTAAGTCCCTCTAATATACATATAAACATGTATATAATATTGATTAGTTGGGGCCAAGGGGGTGCTCAAGCACCCCCTTGACCCCCCCCTCCATCCGCCCCAGCAGCTGCAGCAACAATTTAATAACAAGACAATACAGCAGCTAAAGCTTTACAGGTTATATCCACAACCCGTTAGCCATTAAAATCCACTACCCGTTAAACCAACAACCCTTCATTTATGTTCCTCCAAACACAAGGTTATCCGTTCTCCAGTGCTTGGGTTCTTCCTCCGGCCCCGCTGCTCCGATCCGATATCCCCATCAAGTGGTAATCCTCGATTCATGCCTTTGATTTCAGCTTCTTGCCCTTGTCTTGCATCTCATTCTTTGCTAGATTTCTTGGGCCAATTAGTGAGAATAAAACCCTATTTTTGATAATCACCACAATCCTCATCCCTGATGTAAGTAAACGATAATTGCACGATTATATGGTGACTTGTAGTTTCAGTGACTAGAATTTAATAAACAATCTGGTCCTTTTCTCTTGTAATGAAACCAGTGATTGAATAGCTTTTAGTTCTTGGTATTCTTTGTGATGGCTGTTATTGTTTCTTGGCTCTTCCTGGAATTGAATTATATGACCAGAACTTATTAATGACTTTGTGCATCCGATATTATAAGCATCCTGAGGAATTATGTAGTAATTAATTTTTTTACTTGCCACCCGGCCTGCGAAATTTGAGGAAGATCATTTCTTGACTGCCAACAGAATTTTAATTGGACAAAATTTACAGGGGTCTTTAATGTTCTGAAAATGTGAGAATTCTAACTTATAAAAATATCTGATTTCTATCTGAAGTTTAGGAGCTATGTGAATCCCATTCCAGATGTTAGCATGTATGTTATAAATTTGTGATTAACTTTCTTCTTTCTGCCCTTTGTTTGTTATCACACTGTAATATACTGAGCTCATATTTGGGATTTCTTTATGCTAATGTTCAACAGAGATCTTTACATTTGGATTTCTTTTTTCCTCCACTGTGAAGCAACCACCTGACATTCATATGTTCCTTGGAATTTTCTGTGGTTATATGATGTACAAATTAATTGATAGTTCATATCGCTGTTCTTATTTTGTCAATCTGTTTTATACTTTTATTAGAATATATTGAGATGATGCAACTGAGGTGGTTAGAGTTGATTTACATCCAATGATGTATATGAAGTACACCACCAAATGTCTTACGCCTATGTTTATAAAGCCATAACAACTGAACATGTTCTAGAAAGTGGCTTAACTTACGGTTTTTGAGGTGTATCTTTGCTAGGTAAATCACCACAAACAACTATAATTTCAATCAAACTGTCACTGCCCAAAAATTTAAATAAAGGACTATCAAAACAGTAAAATCACCCCTAAAAGATAAAAATGGATTCTAGAAAGAATATTAGAGATAGATCTAACCTCCAGAGTGAGCGAGATAAAAATGTGTCATTAATTATTTCCATATTACATTGTATACTATTATGTTTTTCACAATGTTTCAGTTAATTTTATAAAATCATCTAATTGGTAATATTGTGTTGATTGATTTATTTGAAAGGTCATGTGTTTTCATGTTCTCAATCTCATATTGCTGATTTTCACATGTAATTGGATATTTTCTTTAATTTGCTTAAATGTAAATCTAATTTGTTGTATCCTCTAAAGATTGACTGGCTCTTTATTAAAGATAATTGTATCTTCTCAATATCATGTTGCTTTTAGCTTTATCATTTACATATGCATCAGAACTTGTCTAGCCTAGGAAAAGATTCAGAAGCAAGCCATGCTAGGCTCAAGAAGGATCTCTAGGAACTCTAAACAAAAGATGGTTGCCTTATCTGCAAAAAGCATGGGATCTAGTTGGTTTGCTGTGATTGGGATAGGATAGGATCAAGGATGTGATGCTTAACTCTATTCTTTTATAAACTATGCTTCTTCAATTTAGGAGTGATACTGAGTGCCTGGTTCAGTTATCATGCCATCTGTATTCTCACCTTGGTTTGACCAACTTGTAGGGTGGCTTTTTTCCGTTCAGTTTTATTGTTATCTTTAATTATTCTGTTATTGTTTTGTGTTCAACATTCTTGTATTATCTCTTTGTATGAATTTTATCCTCCTAGGGTGAATGGATACCTTCCTACGTCATCTAGGCGTGATGAAAATGTATCTAATTTCAGGATCTTTTTAGCTTTGCAAGACAATGCAATTATTTTTCAGGAACTAACTGTTTTTGATGCAAGAGTCAATTGCTAAAATTGGTGATATGAGATCAGTGGAAGTGAAGCATCGTATAAGAGAAATTTTTGTTCTATAATTAAATAAACAGATAAATTAGAATTCAAGCATTTTGTATTTACATCATGTATGATGGCAAAAAATAGTTTGTATAAACTGTTTAATTTTAAATTCTAATATAATTTTTGTTATGTATCATTATGCTTAATATTTCATGAAGTACATGAAAATACACTTGAAAAATTTTAGGCAATGAAAACCCCAAACAGTAAACAAACTCCTGTGAGATCTCCTTTCTTCATTTTTCATACCGCTCTTTGAAATCGTTAGTGTGCAAATACCTCTTTATGTTAATGAAATGTAAGGAATGTTAAGAATGCCAAGAGAACATTCTAACATTCTTTGCTATATAGACTTTTGCATAAAATGACCCTCTTTGTAGAGTTACACCTAAAGAAACTTGATGTGCATTTAAATCAAATTCAGATGGCTATGGTCAATTTTGAAGAATATCTTTTAGATCAAAATTTTTCAATAGTTATAGGAGAAAACTAATTTAAAAGTGTCTATATAAAGGAAAGTTGAGTACATCATCCCCTTAAATGCAACCAATACAATTTTTCCCCTTAGTGATTTCAATGTTCCACATTCATATGATCTTAAATTTATGAAGCAAATAGGGTTTAAAAAAAAACGTAATGTTTTCACATTTCTGTTATGGCACAGCAAGTCTAATTAAATTTAGCATGGTAAATGACATTAAGGAGGTATTTGGACATTGAATGTGAATTTGGTGATATATCTGTAATTATAGAGAAAACAAATAGTTAAAAACAAATATGAAAGATTTTAGTTAGGTATATGAGATGAAAACCTGATTGGCCATGGTCTCAAAAAACTATCAAAGCATACCTCCTCGCAGCAATCTTCTCTCATCCTTTCTCAATTGTGCATCAATTTCATTTGGGGAACCTTTGGGCTTGTCAGATCTATCCATTTTCCTAGTCTTAGAAAATCATGATTTTTATCATTAGAACTATTTCATTACGAGTGTTTTCAGTGGTTGGAATTATCTGGTAGAATAGAATGTAATTCTAGGAATCTATAAGCAGCGAAGTTGTAATTCTTCTGTTTCTGAACCATTTTGCTTTCCCTGCAGGCTCTTTGTTGTTTTTTCCTTTTGTTTCCCTTCTTCTCTTTTAGTGTAATGTGTTATTTCAAATCATCTTTGATTTTGTTTTTTGCTAGAAGATACTAGGAGAAGCTTACCCAAGCAAAAGGAAGATTCTGATGGCAGCATCAAAGATCCAGGCGTTTTGGAATCATCCTGCTGGCCCTAAAACCAGTTTGTACCATTTTCTGTCCAATGTTATTTATCTGCATCTTGAGTGGAACCAGTGTCCTCAAAACCATTTATTATTGTTGTCTTATCATATTGCCCAACAAAGGGACACAAGTTACTTGTGGCATATGACCTTGAGATCTGGTGTTTTGCAATTACTGACTACATACTGCATTATTATATTCACTTGAGATGCTTAGATCATTGACTCTATACCTTGATAAATCCGCAAGAGTGTATCATGTGCATATTTTCGCATGACTTATCAAATATGCAGTCCTTTTGTACTTCTTTCTTCGTAGTTTATGCAGTCATAATTTAGGTTGATGTCATCTAGATCATTTACGTTTTGTGGCTTGCCATTGAATGGTTGCAAATTTATTTTCTTCTTGGCTTGTGTGTGGTTTTAATATGGAGTTCTAAAATTTCGATTAAGGCTGCCACCAATATTAATTCAGGAACTAAGCAAGTGAATGCGATCAATAAAATTGACTGAACAAGCACATCGATTTCAGATTTATCATTCTAGACGAATTTAATTAAAAATCTTGGTCAATTGGTCTGATTCCAATTGTTTCTTCTATGTGCATATTTACTAATTTTTTTTATATCACCAAATTTAACTTGCCAATTTCTTCAGTCCATTTTTGGGCCCCAACTTTCAAATGGGGCATTAGCATTGCAAATGTTGCTGATTTCACCAAGCCACCTGAGAAGCTATCCTATCCGCAGCAAATTGGTATGTGATTTCTGATACAAAATTTTTCTGTCAGTTTCAGCATCCCTAGCAGGATGAGTTCTTGTTGGTCTTCATTTATTCTCCAGATGAATGCTCAAACCAGATTCTTCAATTTTGTTTGATGATATTCAGCTGTGACTTTCACTGGACTTATTTGGTCTCGCTATAGCACAGTAATTACACCTGTAAGTCCTTTCTGTATTTTAGTAATTGTTGATGTATTTTATTGATTTTTTTGGCTGTCCTAGTGAATTCTAAAGCAGCATGTTGAGCATTACATTAAATTTTCTGTGGGACTATATATATTCTTGGAATATTGGTAACCTGTTTCACATGCAAATAGGTTTCTCTTTCTCGTTAAGTTATTGGCCTTCAGTTGATAGGTCCATTGTTAGTTTGGGATATAGAGGCCATGACCATTTTCATGTCTTATAAAAAAATCGTAGACAACTAATGATATGCTTGCTTATCTTTTTCGTAATGCAGAAAAACTGGAACCTGTTCAGTGTTAATGTTGCAATGGCGGGAACCGGCTTATATCAACTTTACCGGAAAGTTAGGTATACCAGATTTTCATTGTGTTGGTGCCATAATGCTATGTTATTATAAAATTGAACCAAAAAATCATTTGGAACTGATAATACCTACCTGTTCTTTTCTAATTATAGATGGCTACTTTACTTTCAATATACTGATTATGTCAATTAATGGATTTACTTTTGACGGAAGAGATTCCAATGAATTGAATATTGCTTTCTCACTTTTTTCATAAAGAATTTTGAATGAGAAATCATGTTTGTCATATGTTTTGATTTTACTTTGACCTAGCCAATTTGTTTCTTTAGTTAATACAGTGAATGCTATTTTTTGACTTGATTAATTCATGATGTTCGACTTCTGTAATTTTTCATCTTAATAATTTTTTTTTTAGCCATGATTACTCTTCTGAAGCACAAGAATTACCTGCAAATGAATGAGAACAAAATGCTTCAAGATTCTGCAAGTCTCCAATGCTTAAATCAAAGTCTGAATATCTGACAGTCAAAAATCAATTGCTTGGGGACTTACAGGAATGCTCCAAGTTCTTCATTCGTGATATTCAGTCTGTTTTCTTGGTCCTATTGTATTTCTGAAGTATACCAATCAAACATGAAGATAATTATGTTGTGGTCTTCAAAAGAAGGAAATAAAATTCTTTTTCTATTTTCTTTTTTATATATATTGCAGTGTAGGATCTTGGTAAAATCTGCAGAGACCTTTCATTTCTGATGCATCTGAGTTGGTCTTTTAGCTTTAAATTATTATTATGAATGAATTACAATGTAGCATGTTTACAGCTTATTATGTTCATGATGGCATAAGATCAAAGTTTTTTGTTCTCTGCATCAGAAAATTAGAAGGAGATGAGGCTGTGAAAATGATGGTGCAAATTAATATTTCGATCAAGAGGTAAATGCAAATGGTTTGGATATGAAAATTTATTCACTCAAATTCTAAAACTCTTTCAAAGAAGGATTGGGAAAATGGAAATTCCAATCGTACTCAAAACATGGTTGTTTGTGTACGAAAAGATCTTTTTATGTATTATATTCCAATGTATAATATTCCAGTTATATTCAATTTGACATTCAATATGGGTTTGAAAAAGAGAGATATGCTTAGTAATCATATTCCTATATGAATCAATGATTGACATGAGACTAAAACAAGAACTTTGTTTTTTCTTCAATAAAAGAGAGAAGAAAATATATGCATGACTAAATTCAAAATTCAAAGAAAAAGGAGAGGATTCAAATTGTGTAATTGAAAATCAGTAAACCATGAAGAGAAACTTCCTCATTCCACCAAAGCTCATTGATGTACTGACAAGTCCATGAAAAGTGGCAAAATTGCAAAAATGCAAGCTATCACAACTATAAGCTTTCATGTACGATGACAAGTCTATGGAGCGGGAGTCATATTTTAGATGGAAGCTTCAGTGACAAATTGCTTCTATGAAGATTCAAACTCTTATTCGAAGGGGATCTGTCAAAACGAACACTCTTGATGAAAATTTTGATGTAATGCATGCCTATAGCAACCACGAAATACATCAAATTATAATGTACACTCAACTTGACTAATTTGAATTCAGCATATTCATCATATCTTTGTAAAGTTGGGTACACTCTACTGAAGTGATGTGTATTGAACTATACTTTTTATCACTAGTTTAACTTGTTTTGTTTCCCTTGTAAACTTATTTTGGCGTGAAGTCCTAGCTTTTTTGGGAAAGAGGAGCGGGGCGAACCCACTAAAGACCCAGGGATGTGCACAGCGCTCGGTGGAATAAATGGGGATGGGGCTCACCACGTGCACTGGAACCACCCATACACAACCACTATTCACAACTCCCAAAAATGTGCCATCAGCCGAGAATCGAACTCTCACCACTCGGTGAAAGCTCTATTGGTGACCCGTGTACCAATAGACCCAACGGTTTGGCTGAATTGAGAACAAGCTCACATGGGTTGTTTTTTCTTTTTCTAGTCTCAGGCATGATAGAGTACAAACTTCTCTTCAAGCTTAACAAAAAAAAAAGGCAAGGATACTCAAATTTTTGTGGAAAACCTATAGTCAGAAAAATCACATAAGTTATATCAAATAGAACTTGCTCCCAAAATCTAATATTTATAGTTAGAAAAAACAAGGATACTCCCAAACTCATTCTCATACAAAAACACATAGCGATACTTGGCTTTATTGAAGAAAACAAGAGTGAAACAATAAAAAAATCAAGTTCAAGACTCGCTCGAAGCAATAGTAATAACAAGTCGGCAGTTGTGGGTTTGGGCTCACAGCCTGAACCCCTCGTTTTTGGATAAAAGTACACGGGTTAAACGATTAATTCCCAACTCGTACGCATATCCCTGATGTATATACCGCTTGTCACTTTTGTTAAAAAAAAAATCATTCCCATGTAAATGTCTTCAATTGCGACTCCAGTGACCATGTTATTAGGAGAAAAACTTGATAAAAGCAAAATGGTTTTTTGAGAAAGATATTTACTGACAAACATGATTTGAATTTTATTTTTCAATTAAAAGAAATTTTTTTGAAAACTTCTTTTACGCTCAATTTTAAAAATAATTCTTATAGAATGTGTGTAAATTATTATTATTATTATTATAAAATATAATAAAAAAAGCTATAATGTTTATAATTTTTTTTTTTAAAAATATAAAAAATAAAGAAAAAAATGATACAAAATTTTAAAACATATCACCAGATAAAAAGGATAAAAAATTAAAAATAAATAAATAAAGGGATAAAAATAAAAAATAAAAAAGGATAAGGATGAAAAAAAATTTGAAATACAAAATGGATATTCAAAAAAAAAAGGGGAAAAGATTGAGGATTGCCGATCAATTTTCAGGAGATGAGCAGAATGTGTAAAAAAAATGAAGAAAGAAAAAAGAAGGGAAGAAAAAAAAAAAGAAACAGAAAGAGGTCTGGGAGAAGACGACAAAAGGGAGAAACCAACAAAAGGGAGATTGAGGAGGACAAGAGCGATCAGAAGAAAGTAGATGAAATTAAGAGGAAAAGTGACCGAAGTTTACTAGTCTGCAGAGAAAAATAGGTACATATTTGTATAAAGGAAATTTGTATATGATCATGAACGACCCTTTACCTTAGGTATGAGAGGGCACCGGGACAAGTCAATGTGGTTTGATCAAGAGGTGCCAAGACAGGCTAATGCGCATGGGTGCATAAGTGCTCGGACTCGGCAGCTAGCATGGGTGATTGGCCTTGGATAACCAACACTTAGCCGATTTTAGCATGGATGGCAGACATGTATGAGGCGGGCCAGTGTTTGGCTGTGACTGAGAGACTAAGGCAGGTGGTTGCCCCATGAGCGAGAGGCTGATGTGTGACTGAGTTGGCACACGCATGATTGAGGCTGGATGCACACATGGGCCAGATGCTACTGAGACACGTTCGGGAGGATGAATAGTGACACATGGGGCATTGTAGCTCAGAGATAAGGGTTGGAACAATGCTCGGTATGGTAGCAAGGGGGCTTTTGTGCTTCGTTTGATAAGACAAATGACTTTTTGCTGGTACTAGGATCACCTGTTGCCTTTGCATTACTCTTGGGTTTGTCAGACTTGGCCTAGCTAATGTAAGGCTTCTGCTGAAACCTTCTTCCAGCCTTCTTCTCAACTAGCTTCTTCTCTATTGGTCTTGAATTTGGCTCCTCATCCTCTATCCCGAGCAAAGCTCTTAAATCTACTAATGCCTTAGCCGTAATGATCACGGATTCAAGATCTTTGGCTCCATGCCTCCGAATTTTGATTTGTGCCCAATGTTGCAAGCCCATGAGGAAGTTGAATAACTTATCCTTTTTCGACATATCTCAGATGTCTAACATCAAAGATGAAAACTCTTTGACATAATCCCAAACCATACCCGTGTGTAGTAGCTTCTTTTTTTAACTCATCCCATGAGCTAATGGTGTGTTCCCTAGCAAGAATTGTTCCCACAATTCTTTTTTAACTCATCCCATGAGCTAATGGTGGTTCGTCTTGCTTGGACATCATCATAATGAGTAACAAAGGATGGGTATGTGGTCTTTTTCATTTTTTCTTCCCAAATTGGCATTGCTTGCTCTTTACATCATGTCCTTTGTATTAATATTTATTTATCAAACTTAACAACTTTATTTATTTGTCTAACCTTTCAAACCCATTTTGGTCTCTGGTTAATTCTTATTTGGTAAAAGTTTTTTTTTTCAAATTTTTTTAATTCAATGATATTTCCATTTGTTGGTCTTTCTTTCGTATTGAATAATATCTTATTTTGTTCATTTTTCTTGTGATAAATTTGAATTACACATTTAGTAAAAGTCATTTTATGTTTGTACATGTGTTGTTAGTTACCAGTGTAGTAATCAAACCAAGAATATATGTTCGTAAAGAATATATCAATATTAATAAGAGAAAATTGTTTGCATAACATTTATAAAAATTGTATTTTTTACAAAATAGTACTTATGTTTTTGTCAACAAATATTTCTATATATTAATTATTGGTTTATAAATTTGAAAAATATAAATTGATTTCTAAACTATTTTTCCTTATATTAAAGGAATGCAGAAGGGTGAAAAATAAGTTATTTTTTTGTAAGTTATTTTGTTATAAGTTTTTCTTTTTCTATTCTATTTTCTTAAAATGAAATACCAAGTACTACAATTATTTTATTGTAGGTATGATTGAGTTGATTTTTAGCAAAAACCAAAAGGAATCTTGAGTCGGAAACCATCACTATCGGCCAAATCTTTATTCTCCCTAGTTTTAGAGTAAGTTTTCATTTTTCTTTTATGTGTTTCTTTATATTTTTTGTATTAGTTTTCTTTTCATTGATCCTTTTTTGCTTTAAGAATGTGTGATCATTATATTCTTGTCTATCTTAGGATGGGTGAATAATATTGCAGTGATTTTACTGAAAAAATTCCTCAAGATATAGTTGAAGAAATCGTTGTATATATAGTGTCAACATCTTGTAAATCCCTTAGTGATCTCCAAATTCGGGGTCGATGGTAATTTCATTCATTCAAAGAATTAAAAAAAATAATTATTTCTTTCAATAATATTGAAATGAGGGTTTTTAGTTGCGAGAGATTTTATGAAGTATCTAAAAGTCGGAGAGTTGGTCAGTTGATGTGAATAGAGAATTTTTGGTACCTTGGCATGGAAGAGTACGTATATTACTTTTCTTCAGAATTGTGCATCGAGTGGAAATCTAGAAGTTGGTTTGAAACTTGGCTTGGTGAGAAATTTATGATTTTAATATTTTTTTAATTTTAGATAAGTCATACTATTAATATTGGAAACTAATTTTTGAAATTGTTTTGCACGTAGAAGCTATAAAGTTGAAAATGGATTCAAACATCCAATATCTACATAATGCAGCTTTTAAAAGTTATTTTCCTACAAGATAATCAGCGGGGATTATTTTGTATAAAAATCAGATGACGGGTACTTTTGGTATGACAATGTTGAGTTTAGTTGCTAATGGAAAAGTTGATAATGTTTCAAAAGCAATAGAGAGCAAATGATCATGTAATCATATAATAAAGAATTGCTAATATTTCATAGCAAAATTTTTTAGAGAGATTTTATGGAGTATAGAAGGTAAATGGATAGAAAAGAGGCATGGGAGTGTGACAAACAGTTATGTGGGTGAAAGACCAATGATGTAATTTACAATAAATAATTATGTATGGATTAGTGAGAGAGTTTTGCAGTCAAGTTTTGTAAGTTTTGTAGTGTTTATATATTTTTTTATTGTAGTTTTCTGTGTGTGTAATCTGGTGTTGCATGGGTACTTTTCTTGAATGAGTGTGATATGTAATAAAGTATTGAAGCAAGAATTTGTTTAAGTTTCCATTAACGAAACAAAAGGAGGACCTCTTAATTGTGTTATCCAAAAACCTAGCAACTAAATAGCCTGTTTCATACCCCAAACATGTGCATACTATTTCCATAATAAGATAACTGGCTTTCTTTCATGTTGTATTACAAAGAGCTTTAGGATTTAAGTAATGTATCTAACATAAAACAATGTAGTGTAAGAAGTGTTCTTGTATTACTGACACCTTGTATTGATGCTAGTGTTTCACGTGTGCCATGCATATATGTTTTTTGTTATTAATTATCATTCTAATACTTATCATGGGGTAACTTAATTCTTTATTTTGATATATATATATATATATATATATATGATGATTTTTCAATATAATGAAAAAAATGATAACTTGTAGCTATTAATGGAAGGTATCTAATCGATATTTGTAATATTATTTATGCATAAATAGCTAGTATAATTTGTTTATTATAGTGTTAGTCCAAGGAAATAAACACCTTGGTTTATTTTTATAAGTAAACTTATCTTGATAGGGTACTCTATAGTAAGAGAGGCAAAATTAATGTCAGTTATGATAAATATATTATAAGATGTGCTTCATATCATCACCGCCCTCTTAAAAAGACTGAAGCTGAAGTTTTCGGAATCACTTTCGTATATTTTTGATATTCTTACATAGTTAATTTAGTTAAGCATAAGTTTGGATCCATTTTGATTTATTAATGGGATGTCCTTTGATTTTTGTTTTTTCAACATATGCTTCTCTTATAAAAAAGTGATTTTAGGAAAAGTAAATTTGTTAATTGCCTTTACATGTAGTAAATTTGTTTCAGTGAATTATTTTGTATATCTGAAATAGTTTTACCAGTAAAAGGAATAAATACAAACAACACATCAAAACATCAGTATATACTATTAATATATAAAGAATTTTCTTTATATGTGTGTATATATATATATATATATATATATATATATAATATTATATTATATAATGTATCAGTTGGGGAAAACAACCTATGTTACATTTCAGACTCTAATGATTTTTTTATTAATGAATTGGTGAAAAGATAATAATCAGGTTTGGGTATTAATCGAGATATTTGCTTGATATTCCTAATATTAGTTATGCACAAGTACTCATAATGATTTATTTATGATAGTGTTAGTCATAGAAAATGAAAACATATGTTAATATTTATAAGTAACCTATTCTTGATAGGCTACTATATACATAATACGAAGGGAAAAATTAATGTCAGTTATTATAAAGATCTTATAAGATTTGGTGTGCATGACCATTGTCCTCTTAAAAACTATTCAAGCTAAAGTTGTCAAGATTGTTTCTCTATATTTTTATATTATTATCTTAAAAACAAAATTTGAAAATTTAATTTTTTAATTGTCTTTACATCTACAAAATTTTGTTAAGTTAATTATTTTCTATATTTGAAGTAGTTTTATGAGTGAAAGAAATAAATACAAATAACACGTAAGGAACATTAGTTTATACTAATGATGTATAAAGAATTTTCTTTATATATATAATATTATAATATATAATGAATATAGCGGGGAGAACAACCTATGTTACATTTCAGACTCTTTGATAGAGAGTGATAATGATGGAGAAACTATTGATGGTAGTAAAAGAAGAGGAAGGTCTGAGACGAATTGTGGAGAGAAGTATGGTGGTGGTTGTAGGTAGAAGAGGCTGCTATTTGAGTTATGTTGCTCAAAGATTGTTGCAAGGGTTGAAAGCTTATCCAACGATGTGTGAAGTTAGTCAAGGGTGGAGAAGATGATATTAGGGTGTGTTTGGTAGGTGGGAAAATGGTTACTTTCCTGGGAATTTTTATCAAGGGAAAGACTTTCCGGTGTTTGGTTGGCCTTTTTTATTGGAAAGTTAGATTGTGATGGGAAACTCATTCCCTCAAATTAATGGAAAATAATTCCCACAAGTTATGGATGGAAAGTTAGTTCCCCATGGCAAAGGAATGTGGTTGTATTGTGTAATGACAATAATACCCTTGACTCTATCTTGCTGAGAGAATTCATAATTGCCTAAACCTTTGGCCCCTCAACGGCTATGCATCTCTTTCTCCTCTCCACCCTCTGTCCCTCGGCGGCTACGCATCTTTTTCTCCTCTCCGATCGTTGCGACAACGGATATCTTTCTCCTCTTCGATCGTATGTGATTTCTATGTTGTTTGCCTAGATCTTGTTTTATGATTGAATAGATCTTGTATTATGATTAATTGGTGGTGGTTGTGATTTTGTTAGTAAGATTTGATTAATTATATGGTGTTTTGTTGTTATGATATATGGTTCAAGGTCTTGACTAGTGGTTGCGATTTTCTTAGTAAGATTTGGTTAATTATATGTTGTTTTGTTGTTGTGATATATGGTTCAAGGTCTTGACTGGTGGTTGTGATTTTGTATATGTGTTCATGTGTAGAGATAACTCAAATTCTTGTATGCAGATAACAAGAAACTTAAAGCCTAATTCTCAAAGCGGAAACGATAAATAATAACCAGTACAACTTTATCCTAACCAGAAAGAATAAACAATAACCATAAAGTAAAAGGAAACTATGATAACTAACAGACAGTAAATGGAAACTATTATGAATAACCAGAAACTGCAGTAAAAAATCAAATAAGTGATGTGGACAAAGTAAATAAGGAACAGAAGGTAAGCATCAATAACCACTCATGATACAGAAACCATAACTCAATGCATATGAATTTTTGGATCCATTAGTGTCATCAAATATAAAGAAATATACTTGTGATTGAAGGGGATAAGAATCTATTCAAGCAACATGTGCAATGAGTTTAGATATCACTTTAATTAAATATGGTTATTATGTTATGCAATTTACTTGTTTAATACTTTATTATATTGTTAATTAATTGTGTTTTAATTTATTTGTTAGGGCAAAATGGACACTTGCAATGATGAAGATTTGACATTGATGATGGTTACATGTGCAATGAGTTTAGAGTTCCTTAATTTGTTAGTTGTGATTTATTCCTTGATGGTATGGTACTATAGGCTTAAAATAATGTCCAAAAAACGTAAGAGAGTGTGAGAGTACATCAACTGAATTTGGTAGAATGGTTACTTGCTTGGAGGTCTTAGCTAGTGATGCTGTGCGGAAAGCTAAAGATGCTGAGAAGTTAACTGATATGAAAGCTCAGTTGCATGCAACCATATCTGCCATTGATGGATTGACTGCTGAAGAGGTTATTAAAGCTGGATCCATTATCTCCCTTGATAGTGGAAAAATTGATTACTTATTTAGCATTCCGGATGAGTTCAAAGCTATTTATATCCGTTGTCTTCTTGCAGGAACAATTTAGATTTGTTGTGTTTTGACTTGTTATAGACAAGTATGTGAACTGTTGTGCTTTTAAGTGGCTAGCACATTATCGGACCATTGGCTTTTATTTTGGATATTGCTATTATTATTATATGTAAGTTATTTTGGATGATTTCTATAATGTGCATGGAGTGTTTAAATTGAATTATGTAGTACGATGAAAATTGAATTGTGTGTTTGATATGTGCATTTGATATGTACAACAGGAAATGAAAGCTGTAAAATTCTTGTATGCAGATAACAAGAAACTTGAAGCCTAATTCTCAAGCAAAGCGGAAATGATAAATAATAACTAGTACAACTTTATCCTAACCAGAAAGTATAAACAATAACCAGAAAGTAAAAGGAAACTATGACAAACAGACAGTAAACATAAACTATTATAAATAACTAGAAACTGCAGCGAATAACCGGAAACTAATAACAATAATAATTAAAAGAACAATAATAATAATTGCAACTAACCAGTGACTATCAATTATTTAACATTGTGCTTAAAAATTAACTTAACTTAAAATAAGAAATAATTTTTACCATTAAATTTAAATAAGAAATATATTATATTTCAAAAAATTTAAATTTTAAATTACCATGATTAGGATAATATTATTTTGAGATAAGAATTGTAATCACCAGATTACATATAATAAATAAAAACATAAAAAAAATCTAAATGAAGGTTAATTACATTATTTATTATTTTCATATCCAAAACGTATTATTATTTATTATTAAAAAAAATTATTTAAATATTTAATATTAAATATATTTTATACATTTTAAACCATATTATTATTTTAATATTAAAAATTAATTAAGACTTGGTGGATTAGCAAAATAACACAAGGGCATTTCTGTCATTGTGTCAATAGATTCCCAAGAATATCTTTCAATACCAAACATAGAAATATTACTTTCCCATCAATTTAATAAAACGTTCCAATGCATACCAAACAAAGAAATGTTATTTTCCTAGGAATTATTTTCCCATCAATCAAATTCCGTCAAAACATTCCCTAAGTAAAGCACCAAACGCCCCCTTAATGTATAAGATTGGAAATATTCTTAGTGGAGATGATAAGACTTGGTTGCACTATTGTTTACAGTGATATATATTGGTGGGAAATTGGTTGGGGGATTGGATCGGCTTATAGCTATGCATATCTCTCGTGAGCTTATTCCCATCTTGAAAATAGCTAGAGCTATTTGGCTTTGAGTGGTTTGTTTTTTCTATTTTTCTTTAATAAGTAAAGCATATAATAAACAGAATTATATAATGTATGGTTATATATTAATATAAGTTAATTAAATATATTATATTATATAAACTATCATAGTATAAATATGTTATTATGCTTGATCTCTTATTGTTTTATATTTTTCCCATTGATAGATAAATTTATTTCATCAATTATTTGAAAAAATTTGAATTATTGTGATCTTCATACCCTAGAGCAAAACCTTCTCTCCTATTCTCCTCATACTTCTCTTATACACACACACACACACATATTCGCTTCTTCTTCTTCTTCTTCTTCTTCTTCTTCTTCTTCTTCTTCTTATTCATATATATATATATATATATGGAAAAACATCATCTAAGTAAGTCCCTAGATTTGAAATCTAGGGACGTTTTAAATCTAAGCCGTTGGATCATCATCCGATGGTTGATTGATTATATAAATACTGTACACCTTTTACTGTTCATGATCACTGTACAACACTGTAGAACGCGGTTTCTACTGTTCATAATGATAAGAGCCGTCAGATTTTCATCCGATGGCTACTATGGACATCCCTAGATTTCAAATCTAGGGACGTCCCTAGATGATGGGTTAACTATATATATATACATACATATAAACTGGTTTGGTTTGAAAGATTCATGCATATAAACCTAAATGATTATTTCTTATGTGAGATATCATGTGTGCTTGTTTTAATATGTTTTTTAAGATTGGTGTAATGTATGCAGAGGGGATATATAGTGATGCTATAATGAAGAGATGATGAAGATGAAGGTGGAGAAGATGATAGAAGAGAGAGAGAGAGAGAGAGAGAGAGAGAGAGCACAGTTCATAAACAATGGTGAAAAATGGTTCCATGTTGTCTTAACTTTTCTCTTTGCACTATCTGTCATCATTATTATCTCTCCTTCTCTCTCTCTCTCTCTATATATATATATATATATATATATATATATATATTTAGGATTTCATTCTCTATATATTTCCATTCAAACCTTACTATATAGTTCATACAAAGGTATCCAAAGATAATCTTCTTAAACTTTCCATGGTTCAAGTGCCAAGGTAATAATGATGTAATCCTCTCTTTATCTTTTCTCTATTTTTTCTAAGGGTATGTTTTTGTTTTGGAAGTATTTTTTTCTTAAAAAAGATTTTTTAAAAAAAACTTCTTGTGGAAACATATATATGTTTGTAGCTCTTATTTGTTATTTATTTAAATAAATTAGGTAGTTTGAATTTTACTAAGATGATTTTTTTCAAATGGAAATGTGAATGTATTTTTAGAAAGTAATCAATGCTGCTAAATCATGAGTTTCCAATAGTGAGATTTATTTATTTTGAAATAAATAATGGAATGGCGTCAACCATATATATAGTATTTCATTACAAAACTAAAAACTGAAAATATTAAGAGATACTTTGATACATACTTAATTTGCTCACTTTTTTATTTAACACATAGAGACACATAATTACAATAATATGTACAACTTAGACTTATACTATTTCAAACATTCCTAATACTTTGAAATTTCTTTCAATTACTTTGTTTATTAATTCTTTACCCACATCCTGGAGAAAAATCACGAATTGCAAGGCCTTTTTTTTTCTTCTGATTATTCATAAGTAAATCTTCAATGTTTTTAGATTGTTCTAAATCATTCTTTTTCATCTTGATCTTTAGTTTCTCCAACTCATCAGTAAGTTTAGCAAGTCTTTTCCTTAAGTTAATGTCAGAGCTAGGCTCTATAGTTGGCATCATTTGACACCAAGTCAAGATGACATGGCAATGACGATGACGTGGTAAGTCTAGTGACATGGCAAGATGACTTGGCAAAGGATGATGATGTAGCAAAAGAAGACATGAAGGCTAGGAATTCAATATAGAGCTTATATTTGGAGGATCTCTCTCAACGAACCAAGTGGAGAAAATCTATTGAAGCTATCTTTGGTAAGAGCATCAACCTTGTTAGATCTCTTTTAAGGAGCAAGCAAAATGCATATGGAGCATATCTACACAATTATTTTTGGAGAGGAGATCTATTTGAAGACACAATGTATCTATGGTCATATCTATTTGATGAGATGAAATCTATATTTAGAGAAGTTATATAAAGTAAGTGGGTTGCAACTTCAAGAGCAAGCAATCAAATGATGTGGTAAACAATGGTGACAAGGATGATGATGTGACTAATGCATGGTGACTTGGCACATGATAATATGAAGGCTAGAAGATCTTGGCAGGTGACTATGATTGAAGTATTTCTCTCAAAAGATTCATTTAAGGAAGATCCATTTTTAGCATGAGCATCAAAGTAAAAGGATCTCTCTTGAAGTAGTTTTTATCTTAGGTATGATTTTATCTATCTTTGTTAAGATCCGGGATTATGAATCATATCTTTGGTAGAATCTTTTCATGAGAAGTCTATTTCTAAAAGAGAGAAATAATTGATTAGTTGGCAAGATTAAAAGATTATCATAAAGATTTCATGGAGCTTAAGTTGGTATGAAGACTCATTGTGGGCGGAGCTATTCAAGGTTACAAACCACATATGGTGTGATTTGATTGAAGATTTGAAGACCCAAGCTAGGATAATTGAAGATCATGCTTGGAAGATATTGAAGACTAAACTTGGATGAGAGGAGATCAAGTTTAGTAACAATATATTGATAGACCAATTGAAGATCATAATTGAAGACCAAACTTGGACCAAGTTTGGAAAGAAGATAGGGAGATCTTTGGTGACTATTTTTGGTGAGCTGGTTGTTTACGCCTTGGTGGATGCGACTCTAGGGAGAGGGGTTTGTTGAAATGATGTGAGGAAGGAAGTAGTTCCAGGTAGGAGGAGCTCAGGACGAGTCAACTACTATGAAGCGATCTGAAGGATCCGGGAGGGTTGAAGGTGTCGTAAGTTTGGTTGTAACTGGGCTAGAACTCAGTTAGGTTCACCAAGGTGGGCAGTGTTGCAAGTCTGGTTGCAACCAAATGTTGCAACATCTAACTTTGAAAAATGTCCAAGTTAGGAACCTACAGAGAAGTCAAAAAGAGGAAGATCTATTGGGACGTAGGTGCGTCCATATAAGATACCATGTTTAAAGATTAAGGATGAGCCACGTGTGAGAGACCCCAAGGTATGTGGGTTGAGGAGAGTGAGCATCGGGCAATCTTAAGAGGGTTTTCTTTGTCATTGTGTGAGTGAGAGAGTGTGTTTGTACTCTCATTCCTAAACACTTTTATTGGATTGTTTCTCTGGGCTTTACCCCCAGATGTAGGCAAGGTTGTGCCGAACTAGGTAACCAACTTGTGTGTCTTCCTACTCTTGCATGATTGGTTGTGTGTGTTTTACTTTCTTGTAAAATTGAGCTTTTATCTTACACACACCTAACCCTCCGGAACTAACAGTTGTTATTAGGATCTTTCAAATCCCCTAATTTATATTTAACTCCATATAATTCTTTTTCACTTATATCTTTAATGACAATATTATAAATATTTGGAAGATGCATTATAACTCACAATACAACTTCATTTTTGGCTTCTTTCTTTGTATACGTGTTGAATTCATATTCTTCATGGTTTCCAAGTTTGTCTTCAAATTTCACCTGCCTACAAAACTTGGTTGATGATCTGGACCACTTTTTTCACATTCATAACTTGGCGCCGATAACCTTAATTTTTCCAGTATTTCCTTAAGAATTACTTTAAATTGCGTAATGACAATAACATGGTCTTGATTTTCCATCTTTTTAGTTTTTATCTATTGAATTCTTGAAGAGAAATGAAGTCGCCTGACGATAAATCCAATTACCACAATGTTCTAAATAATTATAAATAACAAACAAATTAAAAATTTTAATGTAATACATCATTCTAGCTGAAATAGAATGATTATCAAAGAAGATATGGAAAATTTATCATAAGATCATAATTTGTTCATTATAAGGATAACATATAGATAATATAGATATAAATAGGAAAAAAAATGTTCTTACCTCCAAGAAGATAGCAAACACTTCAATCAACTCACCACTATTTTTTTAAATATGTGTGAATAATAAAACATGAGATACAATTTAAAGATAGTAACCAAATTTGTAAATTTAAGATATTAAATACTCATTACATATAAACAAAATTATTTCTTTTCGCATTCAGCATACAAAGAGAACATACATGCAATGAATCCAATCAACTATTTATAATAACATGTAAGATTTAAATAATGCAGCTAAAATACAATCACTATATTAGTGTTGACTTATTTCTCTTTTAATGAATATTAATAATAATAATAATAATAATAATAATAATAATAATAATAATAATAATCAACAACAACAACAACAACAATAATAATAATAATTATAATCATAAGAACAACTACACACTACACCATTTTTAATTTTTAGCGGTGGATTTATTGAGGGGTTTTTAAAAATCCGCCTCGTTAACCGTGTAAAATATTTTTCATAGTAACCTATACAGCCGGTTAACAAAAAACCCTTCTACTTTAAATGAAAAAAAAAATCACTCTCACACACACACACTCTCCAGCACTCACTCACATTCTTAAATATCTCTCTCCCCAGCACTCTCTAAAAATCTCTGATCACTTCCCGATCGCCTCCCGGCCGTCGGAATCCAAAGCATTGGATCTCCTCTCCGATCACCTCCCATCCGTCGGTTGTTAATCTTCGCCGCACCACCGCCGGAGACCCTCTGGTCATTCTCTGGTTGCTGATCTTCGCCCCAATCAAATTGGTGTAGAAAGTTCCATTCAAATTGATGTTCTTTAACCTTTCAAACCTACTATTAGTGATTCAATCCCTCATTTGTTGCCCTAATCCGCTTCCCCGAATCGAGGTATCTAATTTCTGATTTCTTGTTCTATAGAGCTAGTTTTCTTCGCTTCTCATTAATCTAGGGTTTGTTAGGTTTTTGAGCTCTGGATGTAAATTTCCTTCTTGGATAGTTGTTCAACTTGTTTCTGTTTGCTTGAATTATGGTCACAATTCTTAATGCTAGGAGCAAACCTCGATTTATTTAGATTCTTGTCACAAATATTATCTACTAAATCAGGTATTTGATTCATTGACATAGTCTTGAAGCATATGGAAGCTTAAAGAGTTCAGCGGTAGTGTTGAGGGCAAAGGTACACATTACCAGTGGTTGTTCTTATTTCTGTCGATGAATGTGTAATATGTTCAATCTTTGATATCTATCTGAATTCTGATCTAGATTAAAAAAGAAAAAAAAAATCTAGGAAAAGAAGTAATTTAACTAGGATAGGCCCATTTCTGTTTAAGATCAGCTGCAAACATGAACTGTTATTAGTAAAATGAGCTCAACAAGGGATGTTAGTGTAGTGTGTTACAGTCATGGTGCGTGATATTTATTTGGTAATACTGGATACTCGATAAACTGGAGGTATTCACAAGTTTCAACGGGCCAGATTTTTATGGTCTTCCAAGAAACTCATCAATGATAAACCTACGAAAGAATCCATGGAGAGTACCAGACTCATATTCATTTGCATCTGGAGAAATAATTCCCATGTTTGTAGGTGAAACACTTGACTGGCTTCCCTTCAACAATTGAACAACAATGAAGCATGAAAGTTGATAATAAGCCCTTCTAAATTATTGTTACTCAATCAAATAAACCTTTGTAGCTATTTCCAATTTTCCTCTCTTGTATTACACCAAATTCTTGGTGGTGATCAAATGTTCCATTAAATAACATGTCAAACCAGGAATGCTGATGAATAATGTTAAAGAACTCATTTAGGCAAAACTACAAATTCTTTGTGCAGTTATCTGTTACTCATTTTTTTGCAGGCTGGAGACTATGAAAAAACTTTAGATGGTTTCATTCAAATAGTGTTGTTTGATCCTGAAAATGGGGATGCTTGGAATAATATTGGCTGCTTGTAAGTCCCCTCGTTATTTGACTTTTTTGGTGTATCTAGTGTGTGTGCATAATTAAAATCTCATCTCCATCATGTAATTTTGACATTTGCAAAGAGCCTCATTTGCTTTCAGTTTCTGGAGTTGTTATTTGTCATTCTTTCAGGGATAATTGGAAGAATGTTTTATTTTATTTTATTTTATTTTTTAATTTATTTGTTTGAGGCATTTTTTTTCGAAGCATGGTTTATTTGCAACTTTTGATCATGCTCATTGAACATATTTTTAAAGCTTTATATGTTGATTGTACAACAGCTGGCTCAATCCTCCAGTAACAGTTCAGTGACTGTCTTTAGACAAATATTTTGCCGGATTTATTTAGTGTATTAGATGTTTAGGAGTTCTTGTTTCTTCTAACTTTTCAGTTATAACCTATGAATGGCATGAACTGGCAGACACTTGAAGAAGAAGAAGACAAAAAAAACTTACGTCAGGTACTTGAAGAAAAAGAAGACAAAAAACGTATACGTCATTTTCAAGGAAGCACTGAAATTCAAGTATTTGCTATTAATATTTTATTTTAATATTTTGTTTATAGCAACCCTTCCATAATTAATGATGGATGTTTGTGTACAGGAGGAACCGTTGGGAACTTTGGGCAAATTATAGCAAGGTTGCTTTTGACATAGGTAACATCGGGTAGGTATTTCTTCCTTTTTCATTCCAAACTTACACATGAATAATCTGTTTACTGCATTCTTTTTTGCTTGCTATCTGAGTAGAAGGGTGTGTGGACTAATTATAAACTATGCCATACATGAGGGATAATTTGCATTGTTTAGAGGATGCGATTTGCTTGACCAACAAAGTGCTCCTTGATTTATTGAGAAGAGTTTCAGATACATTTTCTTTATAATGGTGTGATGTTCTTGCTGTCACTTGTTTAATCTCCTTTTGCATCCAGATAAATCTCTAGTTTATAATGTGGGTATCTCATCATTGTTTGTTCTTGTGTTGTAGTTTATCACTATACTTTCTGTATTGGCAAAATTGTCTTATGTCTTCAACAAGCATTTTTTTTAATGTCCTAATTGTTGTTAATCCAAGCCTTTCATGTTTCCTTGTCATGGCTTTGTTCAGGTGTTTCTCTCATGTTATTTTTTTATCCTAATATAAGTTTTCCTGTCCATAACGCATAAGACTATGTGGGGAAACCTATAAGAATGTTTTTGACAGTTAGGTTATTTTGTAAAATATTTCACTCCTAAATCTATTAACCCCTCGATTTGAATATATTGTGCTTCTCGTTTAAACTATTCTAAACATATGCTCTCTTTGGAGTTGTAAGGAGGCAATATGTGTATGAAATGTGCCTGGAATAGTGAGCTTGTTGGTTGGTTAATCAGTCACTTTTAATTCATTAAATGGGTATGAACATCTTTATAGAAATTATATGATTTGGATGAATGACTCGGTTTTGTCACTTGAGTTTATTCATGCTAAAGCATTAATAACTTTGTAAGGTAGTTTAATTTCACAAGGCTGAAAAGTTTGTTATTATGAGTTTATAATTTTTACTGGTATTAGGCGAGATGAATTTGGGTTCACTTTTGTAATTTTTTTCTCACCTACCATATGTAAGGCCATATATCTGTAAGTTTATTAACAAGTTAGAAAGCATAATCAGCAATGGACCAATGTTTTAGTGGGAACGTACATCATGAAATTCATTCGATGTGGCAACACTAGCGACGATTATGATAATACTTGCATTTCTTAACAACTCGTATTTAAGCTTTCTCCACTTCACGAGGAATTTCCGTAGGGAACCTCTCTCCAAAAATGTTGTATATTTCGGATAAGGAAAAAGAAGGTTGAATTTGAAAAGAACAAATTAAAGGGATATGTGTTGTGTGATGGCCAGTCTTTGTGCTTTTTTTATATTGTTGGATGGAGTGATATGCTGCAGAATTGGAGCATTAAATGGATAATATGGAGGATTAACTTTATTTTACCATTCTTTTTATTTTCTCTGATCTCTCGAGGGCTCTGTCCGTACAAATCAACAGTTGTGTTTCAATAATTTTAGATAAAAGTTTGGCAGTAGTAATCTCGATACATTACACAGCAGTGAATTTCTTTGATTATTAGTCATTAAGAAAAAGTCATGACGAAATCAATGATTGTGAGATATCTAGTTTGGCCAATGTCTCTTCCTTTTCCTTTTTCTTCAAATAATAGTTATGATGAGGTGCATTGGAATAGAGCTGCGATTCACGTCGCCAGAGTGGTGTGTCATGATCAACTTGGGAAATGTATTCATTTGCTTTTTGTTTTGATTGATTATGTGAGTAGGTATTGTTTTAAAAACTTGGCGAATGTGAAAGCTTGCTCTAAGTCAATGGTTTTGGGGCTTACATTTCCATATCACCGACATCTATATGTACTGTTTGCTGTAATCATGAAATCAAACCTGCATCCTTTACAATGCCATCTCTGTTTTAAAAAATATCTGTGTGATATTATTTTGCCATCCCTAGTTTGTATCTAGATTTAAAATTTTTGTGTTACAAACTTGTTGTCTGTTGCAATGCTTCTCTAAACAATAATGTAGTTATTTCTCACTGGTTCATTAATTTTGCATGAATTTCATGACAAAATGAAGTCATTATTCACGTGAATGTTATCATCTTAAGAAGGATGTCCGAAATGGAGAGTGGTCTTGTTTGCTTGCCAAGTAGTTTGGAAAAGGGTGTTTAGATATCTTGAGCATGTCTGCTGAATCTTTTTGGACAAGGATATATTTGGTTTGCTCTTAACCTTTACTGTGCATTCAGTTTGTCAAGTTATACCAGATTTTTTGTCTAGGTATCCTTTGGAGTTGATGAAGGACAATCTTACTAAAGAAAAGGTATCATTTCCATTCTTATAGTAATTTTGGATGTCTTATTAGATTCAATGTTTCTTTGTTAAATAGTCACCTCAATTGTGCCTTTCTCAGTCAAGATTTTTTTGTAGTAACGCCTTTGCTCCTGTAGGTATGAGGTGCCCAATTAGTAATGCCTGCTGATCCAACTATGAGTAGCTCCTCATACATTTTTTTCTTATCCCTTTCAATTATTTTAATCCGCTATTTTTTTTCGTTGGATTGTGGGAATGAAGCACAGTACTTGAAATTCTTCTAGCCTTCTCGGACCAAACTACGATAATGAAGTTCATTGAAAATTCCGAATAAGCATTTTATCGCCATAAGGTGCTAATCTAATTTTATGACATGGCTGACCAAATAATATAGGAGTTTTTTTTCTTTAATTTTAGTTTTTGTCTGATCTATGTTATGTATAGAACTTGGCTTGTAGATTTTAATATCTCAAACAGTTAGTTGTTTCAATTTTTTTTATATTGTTTTCATTGCAAGCTTTTAGATGAATTTAGTTGCTGGTTTATTACACATCAAAATTTTTTTATATTGTTTTCATTGCAAGCTTTTAGATGAACCACTTGATCCTCCTATGCTACCTTTGTTATTTGGCTTCAAAAATGAAGCTGGACTTTATATAAAAGATTGGATATGTTTTTGCAGATTTTGAAGAATTCATGGTTAAAGATCGAGATGGTTGAAGATGAAGAGGATACACGTAGCTTTTTACTTTGTGTAATTAACCCAAACCCAAACAATATTTTGTAATGAAAGTATATAAATAGTGTTAAACTTTTTATATTTTGTTATTAATCAAAATATATTGCACTTTAGTTCATACCTTATCAATAAAAGTAAATGAAATTGAATTTAGGATATTTTTTTAATATATTTAAATATTTATGTTTTTTATTTACAGGTTAAACAAATTTATTTATTATTGGTAAGAAAAAAAATTAAAATTAATGAACAAATTTAGAAGTGGTTATAACCACCTCTAAAAGTATGAACATATAAGAATTATTAGCTATAAAGGGGGTCATAACCACCTCTAAAAGTATTGAGGAGTAATGAAAACTTAGTTCCTATAGAGGCGGTTATAACCGCCTCTAGCCCTTATAATTTTTAGAGGTAATAACCACCTCTAAAACTATGGAGGGGGTAATAAAAACCTAGTAGCTATAGAGGCGGTTATAACCATCTCTAAAACTCTATTGAGGGTAATGAAAACTTAGTAGCTATAGAGGCGGTTATAACCACCTCTAAAATTATTGTGGGTATAAAAACTTAGTAGCTATAGAGGCGGTTATAACCGCCTCTCCTCTTGTTATTAAAAACCGCTTCTGTAAATGAAACTTACCCCAACGGTTGTACAAACCGGCTCTAAAGTGTAGAGCCGGCTTGATACGAGGCGGTTTAGAGACGGGTGAAAAAATCAACACTATATCTATAGAGGCGGTTATAATCGCCTCTATAGGTCTTGAAAACCGCCTCAAAAGCACTTTTTTAGTGTAGTGACAACAATAACAACAATAATACTCAAATTTCTCACCAATCTATGTTGGATCCAAAGCTTGGTGGAGACTAATTGAGAGGAGAAGAACTTAACAAAATAAATTCCTGACCTGTTGTTTAGTTGTATAACATAACAATCATTGTTCAAGTTAGTGTTTTTTAGATTGTATTTTCCTAAAATAAAGATCAATGCATTGAAATACATTACCGGTGTTTCCCACAAGATATTTAATATTTATTTAGATTTATAATAATAATAAATAGGTTATGCATATTTACATTCATAGTAATTAAATCATTTTTTGACATAAAGAGCAAAAAAATAAAATAAAATAAAATAAAGAATTCAATATGTAGATATTATGATTTCCTTTGTTAGGATAAAACATTGTTTTCAATTTATAAAACTCCGATGTTAAGTAACCGAAATTTGTTATTCAAAATTTGTTTACTATATATATATAAATATAAATATGCTTTCTAATTTTAAAATTCCTTCCCTTCCTTTAAATATTTAAACACATTATTATAATAAGCGAACAAATGGTTGTAATAGGGACAATGATAATATATTTAATTCTGTATGAAAAAATATATGAATTCCAGAAATAATACAAAAGAAGTGGACTACAACATTCACATGTGATGAACTGGAGATTATCTCCTTTATGTCAGAGGGCAGTATGATTTAGTCTCGATAGTAGGTTGTGCTAATGCTAGTTCTACTGCAGGAATTGGGTCCACTTTGTACTAAAGGTTCTACGAAAATAGAGAACATATGTTTATCTAAGCCATATACTGTCCTTCTAAGCCAAAATGTTTATAAATTATGTTTGGAACTTTTAATTTAGAAAATTGAATCCTATACTTCCATATTTGTTATAATCTAGACCTACTATCTAATTTTGAGTCAAAATACCATTACATGCTAAGGTGAAATCTATTTATTTACAACAAAACATAGATCATATATTGATATGAAGACTATGAAAACCTTGGGAGAAGACTGATTCTAATGACCCAAAGAACATCAGTCTCATTTATACATAAGAACGCAGCTCGAACACCATCTCTAATGAATTGTTGAACTTCATGCTTGAAACCATAAACACCACTTGTGTAACTTGGTTGATTATCTCCTAAATTAATTCAATAACACTTCCTTTTTCTTTTTCTTTTTTTCTTTTGTTTTCAAATTTGATAGACTGCCTTGTAGATAAGAAAGAGAGGTCCTTGTCAATAGGCAACGAAACATGATTTGTCTTTGGTTAGTAAAGATATAGCCTATGTTTCTTTGCCTATAATGTGTTGGATTTTTTTGGTCTATATGTTAGGATCCTGCACCATTCACATGCCATAGAGAAAGAAAAGTCTCCATTAAGACTTCACAGGCTACTCTTGTGTATCTCATGTTCCTTGTCTTTCCATTCCTAAAACTTCTTAATCTCTTTGTTTTTATCTTCATTTTTTTTTATAGATTTAATAAAATGTCTTGCAAATTAGAAAGACCCATGGCAAACCCTAGAGAGGTCCTTATTAGTAGGCAAGGAAAAATTATTTATCTTTGATTAGTTAGGACATAGCCTATGTTACCTTGACTATAATGTATAGTTGTTGTGTTTTTCTTTGGCCTATATGGTAGAATCCATGCACCATTCACATGCCACCCTTATGTATCTCTTGTTCCTTGTCTTCCCATAACTAACTTTTTTTTGCTTGTTTTTATTTTTATTTTCATTGTTTTGTTTTCAAACTTGATAGCCTCATGTGTAGGGAAAAAATAGATGTCCTATTCTCAAGGTCAAACAAACTTACACATTAACCAATATAATATATATAAATATATATACTACTAATCATTCATGCTGCAATAGTGATTCTAATTATATACAAATAAACAAAGAGGGATTGAGTATATATATATAATTTTTATAGTTTTAGATCCATTCGGTTCACATCAAAAATAATTTGAATGGAATAAATATTTTTTTTGCAAAGAATAATATATTTTCTTATTTTCCTTAAAAAATCCCATGTTTTTCATCACAGATTTAGTGTTTTTCTTCATAATGTTTGAAGAATTAATCCATTATAGCTGTAAGGAAGAAAGCAATATATTCACCAATAGAATATATAATATCAAACTTGTATTAAGTGCAATATTGCATAAGAGCTACAAATGAGAGGAAGTCGAATAAAAAGCATATTTTTTCTCTAATTTTCAGTATCTTATTCCTATCAACATTCCCACTATAACCTTTCAAAGTTCCATAATTCTACGGCCGCACCATTGAATAAGACTGCCTGGGCATCATCATATTTTGTTGCATGTCCTCACGAAGATTTTGTGGGTCATCTGACAATATCTCTCAACAAATTATGTACAAAAATATGTTTATATATGATTATATTTTATATGGGCATAGGACTGAAAAAACCCCTTACTCTTTTTGAAAATCACAAAAATAAGTACAAGTTACACGTTAAAGTCAAATCAATAAAAATATAAAAAATACAAATAAAATTTAGAAAAATCTTGTAATTTCGGATTACAAATGGTTTCTTTCTCTCCTTCCCTTTCTCTGTTTCACTCCAACTAAAAAGATACCCAATAGGATCATATTTTTATATGTATATTGTTTTTTTAATTCAAGTGTGTATATCATTGAAGGCTGTAGGCTGAAGTGAGAGAGAGAGAGAAGCAAAAAGACAAAAGCAAAAAAAGAAAAAAAAATGATGAATGAGAGAAAACTCAGCCTCTTCGTTGCGCTGCTTTCTTCTTCTTTCAAGGGATCAAGAAAGAGCTCGTGAAGAGGAAGAAAGGTGATAGCTTTCCATGGTTGTTAAGATGCTACCTTTGTTTCTTTGATAGTGGTGGTGCGGGTGGCAGTGTCGTCGCTCAAAGGAGGATACCAAAAGGGAGAGATTGGGGCCAAAGCTATGGAGAGAGAAGAGCATGGAGAGGATGTTGTTAGTGAGGACTACAAATTGTGAGGAAGGCTATAGTGAAGGAGATATGGGAGGAAGGGCATCACAGGTTCGCAATAATCAGGGTGGGTGGGAAATGATATAGTAATTAAGAGTTACTAAATATCCTTCTAAAATAAACTAAAATAAAAGTTTAGAAGAAAAAAACAGTCTTTAGAAGATAGAATCAAGATGTGACATGTTATTTAATCAAAAGTCACCAAGAAGGAAAAAAAAGTCTTTAGAGGACAAAATCACCATGTGACATGTTAGCTAATCAAAAGCCACCAAATGTCTTCTTCAAAATGAAAGCTTAGGAATGAAAGTTTTAGGGGATAGAATTAAGAGTAAGTTTATATATGATATAGCACCTATTGTAAGATGTGTTAATGATCTAAAAGCAAAGTTTTTTCTTTTAACGAATGGGACAAGCATATATGCAATCAAGGACTTGCGCACAAAGAAAATGACACTTTGTCTATACATCTTTCCTTCACTAACAAGAAAATTGAGTTGCAAGTCTAATTCCACAGCCAAGAACTCTTGGCACCACAACATTCAACATGTTTCAAATTCAAATAGTAAAAGTCTCTCAAACAAACTCTTACGCAATATGGCTAGTACTACTAGATCAAAACCCTTTGATGTGGCTGAATTTGTCATTCTAGAGATATGTTCATAGCTTGATCATATTACATTAGTTTGTGATTTAATATAGTAGTGGTTTTATACGAATGTGGAACAAAGAATGCTCAAATTTAATACAACTATTTGTCTATACAAGCTATTTATGTTTGCTAAATAGTGGCAACTCTATTCTATTTTGACATGTGTTAGCATTTTAAAAGATTGCAGGTATAGGCACCACAAACACCACCAATACTATTTGGTTGTATGTGCATTTTTTTGAATTCTATAATTTTATTTAGAAGAAATACCTAAAAGTCTTTGAAATTTTTTGCATTTCCTAGTCAATTCTTCTAATATTTCAATATTTTAGACGGTCCCTGAATTTTCCAATCAAGTCCTCCTAGTTAACCCAACTATCTCCCTTCCTATGTAATATCTAAAATACCCTTGTAAGATGAATAAAAAGAACACACTTTTCCCTCAATTAGTCTTTATTTAGTATAACCACGCAAAGAGCCATTTTTGGAAAGCATGGCCACCAACATGTAGACGTTTCTATCCGAACACCATTATATGGGGGGGTCCTAAGTAGTGTTGGTTCATCTCAACAATATGAAGGTTCTCCGATCACACTAGGTTGATGATTTCAGAGTGTTGAGCACTTGAAAGATTCCCTGATCTACAGTTTTGCCATCAAACATAATTTTGGCTTTACCATCATCGAAAATGATAAACAACGGGTAACTGTTCAATGTATTGTGCCAGGCTGCTGGTGTGTTTGCATGCATCTAGCAAGAGCAACGCCTAGACGTTCGGAGTGAAAACAATACAATCCACACACATTTTTGGCGGAGGCATTAGCACAACATCGCATCTAAAGGCTAGCAAGAAATGGGTATCCGGTTGTGTGACCTAGAAGGTGAAAGAACGACCTTTGTTTAAAGCCATCGACATATAGAACAACATTTTCCGGGAATATGGTGTCTGGCAACCATATAAGTAGGCTTGGATGTAGAACGAGGATGCGAGGGCCGTCATACATGGAAATAAAATAGGAAACTACGAGTTGCTACTCTAGTATGCCGAGAAGCGTTAAGAACGGAAAAGGGGGCTGCTACTCTAGTATACCGAGAAGCTGGCGGATATAAACCCCATCAGCGTAATTAGTGTTAAGAATGAGGGGGTTTAAAACATACTCTTTTTTTTTGTCTTTTGGCACATGCATGATTAGTTGCAACAGGGGGTTCAAGCCACTACTTTTCATCGATTGGACACACTTGTTGTGCAAGTACAACGGCATCTTGTTAGGCACCACATGCAAAGATGGTAACAATGGTCTCTTCCATGTGGCTTTCAACATCGGTGACAACGAAACCAATGAGAAATTTTCATGAATTATTTTTTCCTTCCATGGTCAATGTATTGTACAATTAGAGATTTGACATGAGTGATTTTAACTGAATGTTTAACAACAGAAATTGTCACATATCTAATGCAATGGCAAAATTAATGAATAGGGTCATTATTATTTTTTTGAAACCAAAGATGGTAAATTACTTTCACAGTTTTCAAGGCAGAATGCAATTTCTCTATTTTGATAAAGATCACAAACAAGGTTGTCAAAATTACGTTTTGACTTGTAAAATCGGATGATTTTGAGATTTAACAATCAAAATCACTTTTTGCCTCAAAATCAGACTCATCAAAATCGGGTCAAATCTTATAAAAAATTGCAAATACATAGAATCGGGGTAAACTCGAGTGTTAACTCGATAGACTTGGTGAAATTAGTAAGATTGGACAGATCTCACCGATCTTACAAACCATCAAAATAACCAAGTTCTTATTAAGTTCATATCAGTCCTATCAAACAGAATATATAATTAAGGAATTTAGATAGGCATGATCATCAAGTTCAAGTCAAACAAAATACGTAATTTGAGGCATTTTGATGGTCATGATCATCAACTTCATATCAAACAAACTACATACTTCAAAGCATTTGGATGACCATGATCATCAAGTTCATTTCAAGATAAAAGTTTATCCAATCCTCTGTCTTTCTCATTAGGACCAATTGGGATCATCTCTCGACTCTCTCCTTCTCTCATTTTGATGGATTCTTTTGGTCATCTATCTTGAAATACTTTTGAGTAATCATTTGAAATGCTTTCATATATTTTACGAAGAAAAAATCAATATCCAATTGTGTCTGTGTGTTTGTACATTCCAAGTTTCTTTTAACAATTAGTCCAAGTGTTAGTATAAGAAAATTTGCATATAGAATGACATTTTTTTCTACAAATGTATCTACAATATATGTAATTTTACATCATAAATATTTATATATATATTAATACCAATTTTTAGTGGTTAGTAAAATCTTACTATTTTACTAGCCGATCTTATGATACGATTTTATGGACTCTTTACCTATCCTAAACTATTTTGACAACCTTGATCACAAGAAATTTTTTTTTAAAAAATTAAACAATCCACTAACTAATGTGCATGGTAAATATTAGACAATAATAATGAGGCAATTTTGGATTAGTTTTGTCTTCATTTTTCTATCTTTCTTATCAATCCACTTGTAGACTAACAATATTGAAGAATACATCCCAAGCAAATAGTAAATAAGTTTTTTTGTTGTTAAAAAAAATTGTTTCCAAAATCGATATTATGAATAATTTTAAACTAGATATATGTTATTATTAAAAAAAAAATGATTATGTTTATACTATGATAAAAGTAATATTTGTTTCTATTGGGATGGGACGTTACTAAAAATAGCTTTCTATTTAAACACACAATTCTTTACTACTCCACAATATTTAAATTAACTAACGAAAAAATGTCGGTCCCATTCTCATCCTATGAATCATCTTTTCAACTCCACAACATATGTTTTTGTTTTCCAAAATAAACTTTTGAAGTTTTAAGAATTTCTTATTATAATGGCTGATACAGATTTTTTAATTATAATTTCTGATTAATGTTTGAAATAATTCCATGACGTTTATATGCATAAACATTGATCAAATGTATAGATATCTCTGCAAAATACATAACAATGTTTACCCTCAAACAAAAAGGACAATGAGTGGAACAAGTCCTTGAACCTTGAACAAGTATTATTGATGGTTTATGTGCTTACATATAGGAACAAATAGATACCATATACAAGTATAAATGTACATCTAACATATACATATATATATACAAGAATACATATAATACATCACACACCCCTCCTCAAACTCAAGGCGGATCGTACTCGTTGAGTTTGGATACATGAAAAAAATGCTAATCACGCGTTTGCACCTTGGTGAAAAAATCAATGACCTGAACCTCTGTGGGAAGATAATGAAGTGCCATTGTCTGAGCACGTACACGACATCAGGTGAAGTGAGCATCCACACCAATGTGTTTGGTCAGCTCATGCATAACCAGATTAGCAATGATCTAAAGAGCGCCAGTACCGTTACAGTGAAGAGGAATGGAAGAAGGAAATAGTACACCAAAATCCTGTAAGATCGAACAAAGCTAGAGTGCCTCATGGACGGTGGAAGCTAAAGCACGAACCTTAGCCTCAGCACTGGACTTGGTAATAGTAGCCTGTTTCTTGGTCTTCCAAATAACGAGTGAAGACCCAAGAAAAATACAGTAACCAGTGACAGATACTTGATTATCAGGAGAACTGTCCCAGGTAGCATTAGAATAGGCCTATAGTTGAAGAATGGACTAGCGAGGATAGAACAGACCACGTGAAGCAGTGCCACGAAGATAGCGCATCACTTGAAGAAGATGAGCATAATGAACAAAAGTGGGTACCACAACGAACTGACTGAGAATGTAAACAACATAAGATATGTCAGGACAGGTGACGACCAAGTAGACCAAGCTACCAACCAGATGTCGATAGCGAGAAGGATAAGAAAAGGGAATCCCATCAGAAGCACAAAGTTGCAAATGTAGCTCAATCGGTGTAGCTGCAGTACGATTATCAGTCAAACCAGAGTAAGCAAGCAGATCTCGAGTGTAACGCTACTAAGAGACGGTAACCATTAGGATGACAAGTGATCTCGATACCCAGGAAATAGTGAAGCAGACCCAGATTAGTCATCAAGAAAGTCTCACATAGCTTCTGCTTCATAGAGTTAATGTGAGTAAAGTCATCACAAGTAAGAATCATGTCATCCACATACAAAAGAAAAATTGTCTGGCTACAAGAGGAAGAATGAACAAAAACTGCTGGATCATGTATGCTCGTAGTGAAACTAGCAGCCTCAACTACGGTGCTGAACTGCTCAAACTAGGCCCGCGGATCCTGTTTAAGACCATAAAGAGCGCGACGAATGCGATAAATAAACCCTGGAGGCACTCGAAGGTCGGGAGGAAGAGTCATGTAAAACCTCCTCCTTCAAGTCTTTGTGAAGAAAAGCATTCTTCACATCAAGCTGATAAAGGATCCAACCACGAACAGCCGCAACAGCAACCAAAGTGCGCACAGTGTGCATATGAGCTACTAGGGAAAAAGTCTCCTCATAGTTGTGTCTATACTCCTGCTGAAAGCCACGAGCAACCAAACGCGCTTTATAGTGCTCGAGAGACCCGTCAGAATGGGTCTTCACCCTATAGATCCAGCAACAGGTGATGGGAACATCATGAAAAGGAAGAGGAACGAGATCCCATATGTGAGTTCGAGTCAAGGCATCAAGCTTTTCTGCCATGGCAGTCTGTCACTCAAGTGACCAAACTGCTTCCCGGTACGTACTTGGCTCAAGGACATCTGATACGCTGGTGCTAGTAGAAGTGTAATGGGCAGGGGGATGTAAAGTGGAGTGATCGCGTAAAGAATAAGTGTAAGAGGATACCTTAGGAGCTGGATTGGTAGTAGGAGAAACATCAGAGATGACTGTTCGAAATGGAGATTTTGTAGGATTCTGATGGTGGTATATGAAACAAACAGACGGGTGAGGAAGAGGAAGCGAGGAAAGGGGGGAAGACACTGTAGGAGACTCAACAGATAAAGGAGGAGAGGGGTCAAGAGAGGAGGGAGAAAGAATCTCTGAAGGAGGGTTGAATAATGTAGGAGAGGAAGATATAAGGGGAGTATTCTCAATCAAAGGGGTAGGGATAAAGAAGGATAGAGGGACCGTGGGAGATAGGGACTCAGTGGAAGATGGACAAACATAAAAAGGAGTGGACTCATCAAATGTGACTTCACGGGAGATGCGAATATGACGAGTGACGGGATCATAACAACAATAACCTTTATGCTCAAGGCTATATCCCAGAAAAACACATCAAACAGACTGGGGGTGTTAACTTTGTTCTCTCCCTAGGTGAGAGCAAAACAAAGCAACGACAACCAAAAACACGAAGATGATCATATCGGTGAGGTGTCCCATAGAGACACTCACTTGGACTACATCCATTAAGGTGAGAGGAGGGTTATAGGTTAATGAGATAAACAGGAGTGCTAACAGCTTCAGCCTAGAAATGAGGGGGAAGAAAAGAGCCTAAAAGAAGAGCACGAATCATCTCTAAGATGTGATGATGTTTACGTTCAATAACCCCATTCTGAGGATGAGCCCAAAGACAGGATAACTGAGGCAAGGTGCCCTTAGAAAACAAAAATGCACAAAAAGCGTGAGATGTGTACTCACTGCTAGAGTCAGACTGAAAGGTCTTGATAGAGGTAGAGAACTAGGTATGTATCCTAATAGCGATGCCCATTGTTAGAGACAAAGGGAGTGGGACCCCAAACATCAGAGTGAATAAGTTCAAAAGGAGCAGTTGTCTGAGACACACTCAAAGGATAAGGGTGTTGGAGCTGCTTACCGAGCTTACATCTAAAATAGACGATATCAAAAGGAGGAGAAACAGCTCCTAAAACACCATTATGAATAAGTGACGATATAAGAGAAGGACATAAGCAACCAAGATGATGATGAGAGTTATGATGAGATTGAACGATAGTATAATAGTGATGAATAGGTCTAGTTGAAGATTGAAGACGAACGGAATCCAACGCATAAACTTCATTATGATGACGTCCAGCTCCAATCACCATCCCACTGTGATCCTACACACGACACGAGGTACGGTCAAAGATAACATGATAGTCATAATCAGTGAGCTGGCTAATAGATATAAGATTCATGGATAAATGAGGAACGTAAGAGACTACGGTGATTGAGAAAGCATTAGAGGAGAGATGACCAGTAGAGGAAACAGGAAGAAGTGCACCATCAGCAGTGCGAACATGGGTGACGTGAGATGGTAAATAGAAATGGTGAAGATTAGTGGCATCATGGGTCATGTGGAGAGAAGCACTGGAGTCATAAAGCCAGAGAGGACAGAAACTACCAGAAAGAGATGAGGTCTACCATATATGACTATTGGAACTGCCAGAACATGGCTAAAAACTGCTAATCTACAGGAGACAACGGAGCATGAGAAGCCTGGCGTATACAGTGTTCCTGGGTAGAGTGAGGTGTTGGAAGAAGAGGTGGAGCCGGTGAAGAAGCGATAGGGAGAGCAACGTGTGAAAGAACATAAGAAAAATGGGAGGCAGTAACAGTACTGTCCCCCTCTTGTGGGGAAGCCTAAAGGCGGGTTTTCTCAGCGCAAACAAAAGCAGGTCCATAAGCATCCATTACTACAAAAATTTTACAATTTTGCAATGGACGAATCCATTGCAATTCCATTGCAACTATACATTTTGTAACGACTTTGCAACAGATTAATGTCGTTGCTATTTTGCTCATAGCAAATTTTTGCGATACAGACTAGTCCATTGCAAAACTTTTGCAATGGATTAGCAACCCCCTTGCAATGGATTAACATTAGATCGGTTGCAAACATATTATAAATTGGTAATGGAATTGTAAGAGACTTGCAACCATTCCGTCGCAAAGTCCGTTACAATTGGGTTGCAAATTTGCAATGGATTTGCAACTAATATTTTGTTCCCAGACAAATCCATTGCAAATGCGTTGCAAATTTGCAATGGATTTGCAACAGCGTTCGCAAAATGTGTTTAACAAAATATAACATACTAATAAAAAGTATTCATAGTAACATGCACAAAACAAAAGAAAACATATAGTACTGATGTGCACAAAGATAAGTAAAACGTATATATAGTACAAGTAACATTCACAAAGCCAAATGAAAATACTCATACTATAACTATAGGTCATCATCATCATCATCATCATCATCATCATCCTCGTCCAGATTATCCTCGTCCTCCTAAGGCTGCGATGTTTGGCCTGGTCCAGACTGTATCATCATTCGCATACGCTTTCACTCACGACGCATCTGTCTCATCATGTTCTGGTTCTGCTGCATCAAACATTGGTTTTTCTCTTCCAAGTCTATCATTTTCTTTTTTATGCTCTCCATCTCAGGCACAATTTCTGGGGGATCGTAGAGTATAAGTGAAATTAAATCAATTCACTTAACATTCAAAAATAATCTTAAACCTGATTGCACTCTTAGTCTGTTAGAAACAAGATACCTCAACAACTGAGCCTGCACCAAGGTAATTAAGTTGCTTCGGATGATCTCTTGTCAAGATAAATAGTGGTAAACTTGGAAGTGATCTTATCGCATCTAGAATCAAACTGTTTAGAGCTAATAGCCTTGATCAGCTTATCCTTAGCTTCCTTACCATTGAATCTGAATTAAAACACTGTAAATCACAAAGTACAAATGAATTCAAATCATATTCCAACACAGCCAAAATCCAAAAGAATGTTAATGAGAAATTAAAGACAGAAACAAAGTCAACGTTTAACAATAAATATCCTAGTTAAATTAATTCACATGATTGCCTAAACCACAAGATATCTTGGTTAAATCAATTCACATGAGTTGCCTAAATTTTCTCAAAAAGTACAATAACAAAGATAGTGAATTGCCAAAACTACCACCAAATTGCTTAATTAATTGAATAGTCCAATCAGATAAGCCAATGCAAATATTATTCAATACCAGCATTTATTCTCCTACCCTACTAAACAACAACAAGAGCATGAAAAAGAATGGCACCTTGGCAATGCACTCCTAGGTAACAAACCCATTAGTGTTAACTTGAAATGCATCATTATTAAATCTATGGTTTTTTTAATTAATCCCAAGATTTGTTTGTTATTAAATACATCATTATTAAATCTATCATTATTAATCCCAAGATTTGTTTGTTATTAAATACAAATCAAATAGCAGATAGCTTATTACTTTCCAAATAATTCATAGTGGACCCCACATAAGACACGGTTGGAAGAACATATAACCCAAGGCACTACTATGCTAGGAAGGTAGCAATAGTTAAATATGCAACGAGATGCTTGGAGTGCGATGATCCATGTTCCTCCATCCATTTACTTTTCACAATTCAATTCACAGTGAAGTAGTGACAAGATATATATCTATCAAAGGCATGGATGATGTGGACTACTGCTGTCCACGTAACCTGTGAAATTTAGTAAAATATATGGGCCGCCACCTCCGTTGCACTAGCATATATATATATATATATATATATATATATATATATATATATATATATATATAGTTGCAATTACAGCACTACTAAGGAATTAATGCACACACTAATTGAAGATAAGACATGCATGAGTCTAATCCTCCAGGTGTCAATATATTACTGATGAAAAGGTTCATTCGACTCATTCAATATTCTATATCAATTATATATAATTTAATATTCATAGCATTAGGATTAGTGAAAATTATTCACATGACACAACTCATCGATCTAAGATAAGGCATGTAGATCTAATTGCCTTACTGTTTGATGATGACTGAATTGCCCAACAACTAGATTATTCAAAATTATAATAATAAATGAACAATAGATATCATGTATTAAAAATTAAATCAGTAAACTAATTAATACAGTAGTAAAAATGAGTTGAAAATATTATTGGATTAATTAATGGAACCATTTCCATTTCCATTTCCATTTCCATTTCCAGAACCAGAAAGTAAGAGGTGATAATTGAGGTGGAAAGCGAGGGATAGACATTGGACAAACACTACACCAAAGTAGGGCTTCTGCGGCATTTATTTAGCGGCGCTTTTAAAAAACCCCGCCACTATTTTTACTTTAGCGGCGTTTATTAGAAATAAACGCCGCCGTATTCTTTTTGGGTTTTACATAATTTTTGCTTGGAAAAAGATTTAAATTAGCAGCGTTTATTTTAAAAAGCGCCGGTATTATAGAGCCGTTTATTGAAATACACGCCGCTAAATATTTCGGGAAATAAGGATGAATTAAAATTCAAAAATATAATTTTTAGTAGCGGTGTTTATTTAGCGACGTTTAAATAAATAAACGCCGGTAAAGTAATTAATGGGCTTTGAGAATTTAACATGTGGAAAATATATATTTACTTTAGCGGCGATAGTTTTAATAAGCACCGGGATATTAATGAATAAGGCAGCGTTTTAGGAATGAACGCCGGTAAAATTATTAGCGGGATCGGGGATAAAATTATCCGCTAAAATAAAATTTATATAACGGCGTTTATTTTAATAAACGCCGGTAAAGTTTAATGAAAAGATTAAAACTCTGCCGGTTTCCTTTCGATTTCTCTCCCTCGTTTCTTCTTTATTTCTCTCTATATCCCCTGCGCGTTGTTCTCTTTTCGCCCTGTCTTCTTTTACTTCTTGAGCAGAATTAAAGCTGTCGAGTCCGTAAGGTGATTTAGTGTTGTTGGTTTAGGTTTTTTTTGGGTGTTTTCTTGTTTTAGGTTTTGGTGGTTCATTGAGATTTTCTTGTTAGGGTTTTGAAGAAGGCCGCTGCCGCCGCGAGTACCGTCGGAGCTACCGGAATCGCTGAACGCTGATGAGCTTCGTCTTCATTGGAAAAACGGCATGATTTTTCTTTTTTATTATCGTCTTGTGTGGTTCTTGGGAATTATCGGATGTATGGATGAATCTCGATGCTCTACTTTGGAACAGGGCTTGGAGACCAGTACGGTGTAAGCAGTTCACTGAGCTTTTGAGGGACTGGCCAGGATCGCTTGGGTATTGCATGTATGGGTTCTTTGTTTTGTTTTTTTAATTTTGTGAACATTAAGGTTGGAATGATGGTTCTTGATTTTGTTTCTTAGATATTTCATGTGGTTTGAATCTATATTCACATATGAAAATCTCTTTAATGTTGTATGCTGAACTCTTTCTTGTTGATGTGGCGGATTTTGTAGGGAATCAATAGGAGACAGATAGTTTCATATTTTTTTTTAAACATTAAGAACATGAGTCTGTTTTTTAAGTCATTATTTACATACCAGCATCTCTAGTTTGCTATATATTGAGCCCTTTGTCTTTTATGTGCCAAATCACGTAGAGAATCAACACGAGAGAGACCTGTCCAATCCTTAATTTAGTATCAAAAACAGAATCATGAATTGAGATAAGCTTGTTTGGTTTTCTATAGAAAGTAATTGTCTATAATATTTATGGAATTCTAAGCCGTCTATATTATCTATGCACTACATGGTAAGTCTTTTCTTTATTTGTTTGGTTTTCTATAGAAAGTAGTAGCATTGATCAACAGTGCACTGTTGATTAAGTGATTTGGTTGTGAAACAGTGCACTGTGTTTATGTAAAAAAATTGCATGTACAATCCAAATCAAATAAATTTTTTTTTAAAAAATTACATACAGGACAACAGGTGGTCAAAACAAATAAATTTCACTATATTTGGATGTATTCAAGATAAGTATAGAAGACATTTTCGAAATAATCTCAAAAAATTTAGAATCTGAAGATCAGCTGAGAGCACAGATCTCGAGGCGATCTAAAATATCAAAATCATAAGATCAGCCTAGAGCACAGATCTCGAGGCGATCTAAAAAGTTCAAATCATAAGATTAGCCTAGAGTACAGATCTCGAGGCGATCTAAAATATTCAAATCATAAGATCAGCTGAGAGCACAGATCTCGAGGTGATCTAAAATGTTCAAATCATAAGATTAGCCTAGAGCACAGATCTCGAGACGATCTAAAATATTCAAATCATAAGATCGAGTGAGAGCACGGATCTCGAGGGTGATCTAAAAATATCCAAATCATAAGTTCGACCTAGAGCACAGATCTCGAGGCGATCTAAAATATTCAAATCATAAGATCAGCTCGGAGCACGGATCTCGAGGCGATCTAAAAATATTCAAATCATAAGATCAGTCGAGAGCACGGATCTCGAGGTGATCTAAAAATATCCAAATCATAAGTTCGACTCTAGAGCACGGATCTCGAGGCGATCTAAAAATATTCAAATCATAAGATCGACCCTAGAGCACGATCTCAAGGCGATCTAAAAATATTCAAATCATAATATCGACCTAGAGCACGGATCTCGAGGCGATCTAAAAATATTCAATTCATAAGATCGACCCTAGAGCACGAGATCTCAAAGGCGATCTAAAAATATTCAAATCATAAGATCGACCCTAGAGCACGGATCTCAAGGCGATCTAAAAATATTCAAATCATAATTCAGCCCTAGAGCACGGATCTCGAGAGCGATCTAAAAATATTCAAATCATAAGATTAGCATAGAGCACGGATCTCAAAGGCGATCTAAAATATAAAAAATCACAAGATCAGCGGGAGCACATATCTCGAGGCAAAATATAAATTACAAAATTACCCTTGAGAACATATCTTGAGGCAAATACAAAAGAAAAAAAAATTATTACAAAAATAGCCCCTAAGATCATATCTCGAGGCAAAATGCAAATTACAAGATTACCCTTGAGAATACATACCTCGAGGCAATATCAAATTTTAGGATAGCCCAAATACACATCCCGAGGCAATCCTAAATTTTATGTGGCTTGAGTAAATCTCGAGGCCATCTAAGCAATGCGAATCCCGAAGCACCCAAACACACATCCCGAGACGCCCAAACACATCCCGAGGTGGATTGGATTTTTTATTTTAAAAAAAATAATATAAAATAATATAATATAATAAAAAAAAATAAGTTAATAAAAAATATATATAAAAAAAAGAATAATAAAAAAAATAATTTATTAAAAATATTAATTAAAACAATAAAAAAATATATTAAAATATTAAAAAAAATAATATTAAAATTAATTAAAATTTAATCTTATCATTTTCTTCTGATTTAGTCAGGAGGTTAAGATTATATGGGTCGGCGAGAATTAAAAAAAAAATATATAATATATATTACATATAAATAAACATATAAATAAATAAATAAATAAATAAATAAATAAATAAAAAATAATAAATATTAAATTTAGCTTTAAATTTGATCTCGTTATGATTATACTGGAGATGGATATAAAAAAAGATTAAAAATAATAATAATAAATAAATAAATAAATAAATTAAAAATTTAAAAATTAAAAAAATTTTTTTAAAAAAATAATAAAAATAATTAAAATTTTTTTATTATTATTATTCAAATTTTTAAACAAAATGATCCTATCCTATTGGTTTCGTTCGCTACGATTCTACGGGAGGAGTTAGGATAAAAAATAAAAAAAATTATTCAAATGATCATATCCTATTGGTTTGGTTCGCTACAATTCTACGGGAGGAGTTAGGGTTGAAGACAAGAAGGAGAAGATTTTCTTTTAAAAAGGAGGATCGGAGTTAAAAAAAAAAGGGGACAAAAAAAAAATCTGAAAAAAAGCGAGAGAGAAGTTTAAGGTTTTTTTTTATCTTTTCCTCTATGCCATAAAATATAGAAAAGAGAAGTCGCCGCCGCTGATGCCGTCGTCGCTGCTGCCTATCAAAGAGGTCGCGGACATGGTTGAATGGCTGAAATAATGCTGCCAACCATGTCCGATATCTACTGCTTCTATGCCTGTCGTCTGATGCTCGCCACGGCTGTCTGTCAAGGAGGTCGCGGACATGGTTGAATGGCTGAAATAATGCCGCCAACCATGTCCGATTCCCGTCACTATCGCCGCTGTCACCACTGCCTCCTCACCCGTCACTATTGCCGCTGTCACCACTGCCTCCTCCCATACCTGCAGCTCTTCCAGTGTTTCATTCTTTGTTAACGCAGAGGCTAGCAACTTAGCTCCAAGGAAGCCAATCGGCACTCGAGAATATGACTACTTTGAGGATGTTATTTACGCCAATCATATCCGATAGCTCGAGATAGTCCCGATGCACCAAACATGTTTCTCCGGAACTCTAGTGCATCGATGTTTGAATTATTTTTTTACCCAAAGAACAAGCAACGGAGATTTTGGAGCGGCCCGAGCTTCCGATCTACATCGTGAAATGACAGGTTCATTGGGGTTGTATGGTTTGTTTCCCGTCTTTCGCTATCGCCGGGCGACCAAAAAGTCGAGTTGAAATAACTAATTCCGTCATTGTTGTCGTCGTTGTTTTGCGGAAAAAGTCGATGCTTGAAGAATTGTCCGACTCTTGGAAGGAGCCCGATGTGGATTGTGTGTGAAAAAAGGAAATATTTTGTAGGTTGGTCTTTCCTGACCTTATTGCCTGCAGAGTCCATTGGAGATCTCTGGTTTTCTGGTGGGATGACATTTTTTTTTTCTTCTGTTGCTTTGTTGCTTTGTTGCTTCAGCTAACAAGCTAATGCAAGGGGAAGGGTATAAGGTCTCCTATGTTTCTGATTATAGACTTTTTTTTTTAGCCTTGGAATAGAGAAGCCTTGCAGGTTGTTGTTGCAATTTGAGATGTAGGCATATCTGTATTTGGTTGATAAATCACAACGCAATGTATAATAGTAGACCTTGTATTATTATATCCAAAGTGGCAATGGCATTTGCTTTGATGTCCCTTCCTCAAAAAAAAAAATAAAATAAATAAATAAATAAATAAATAAAAATCATAAAGGAGAAGGGATGCCAGTGGCAAAGCAAATGCTGAAGGTGACCATGTAGCATGGAAAGCTATCATATGTGCTACTGTTGTTGCTATCGTCAAACAAAGGTTGTGATTCTTGCCCACCAAAAATGAATGATAAAAAATGATGAGAAGCATGCTTGCATATTTAAATAAGAATTAAAAAATAAAAATAAAAAAATAATGGGCACTCAAGGACAATGCTGAATTATTCATTCTATCATAATTATGAATGGCAAAAAATAAAATAAAAATAAAAATAAACTAAAAATAAAAATATAATACATAAAAGTAAGTTATGGTGATGTCTGCATTCTCATGTGCATGAAATAAAAAAATGATTAAAAAAAGAAAAAAAGCATGCATACGTCTCGAGAAGCATGTCATGCACAAATAAAAAAAGCATATAAATAATAACAAAGGAATATGCACCACTTATTAAAAATAAATATATATGCAAGCTCACCATGAAAAGACATATATGCAAAATGAAATAAAATAATAATAAAAAGAAATTTGATGAATGATGAGATTTACGTGCATAAGAAATAAAAATTTTTTTAAAAATATATATATATATATATAAAAATAATAACAAAAAAATGAGAAAAGCATGCAAATAAATAAATACAAATCTCATCCTAAAAAGAGATGCACGTAATAGCATGCATAATTTGTTAAAAAAATAAAAATAAAAAAATAAGATTATAAAAAAGGTGCGGGTCCCACCGTCATATGGGAGTGAAATGAATTGTGAGGTGGGCAAATCATCCACCTTGACTCTATTTGGTTAATTAATAAACCAAATACTGCTTTCCCCTGGATTCTTTCATGCAAATGTATTGAAATTGATAAATGGTATGATAATTACAAATGAGTGATGATGAAGAAAGCTAGGTGCGGGGATAATGCCATCTATTTCGCTCGAGTCCCATCATCATAGACTAAACTTTCCGGGTTGATAAAAAAATTCATGTTAAAAAGTGCCCGAATATTCGAGGCAATGTTTGAAGAAGCATTAAAAAAAAAAAGGGAAAGTCCTGTTATGCACAGGACAAGCTTGGATATATATATATATATATCCATTTTGAGGCAACTACTAAAAATTTAAACGTGGTGATGGGGGCACGGTAGTGACTTATTCATTTCCAAATGACAACAAACAAAATTTAAGGCGACCATGAGTCATGCAGCATGGTGATGTGGCACGCATGAGTGGTGGCTTATTCATTGTAAGGTGACAATAAGATATGCAATATAGTAACAAGACACAAGCGACCGTGACTTATTTATTTTTAAAATGGCAACAAAAAAATTTTCAAAAGCGAGCAATGCGGGCAGTAACGCAGATAACAAAGGCACGAGCATGGCGATGATAATTTATATATATATATATATGATGTAATAAATATGTTTTATATAATAAAATAATATGAATTATAATTCGCAAATCTTCTTGCTCTTACTTGTACCTTTTTGCTCTTAATCGGAGGTTCCTAAGATTTCTAATCTAGGGTAATTAATAATAGAGGCTTGCCTCTATTAGGAATGAAAGAACCCACGCAAAACAAATATGATATTTGTGCTTCGATATATCGTCTGGTGTCTTTTTCATGATGCCAGATGCATACTTTCGATCCCACACACTGTTTAAATAAAAAAAAACAACCTTGTCGCTTAAAACTTATAAAGTATTTATTTATCATGTGCTTTGAAGCAGTGGAACTTATCAAAATGTATACAGAGATCCTCTTCAATCCTAATGTTTTATGTGTGTGTATCATTGTGTGCTTATGTATATATATGTAAACAGAGTTTTGTACCATTATTTATTCATATGTATAGTGGTGAAATACAGCTTGATAGATTTGTTCAATGGTTTGTTTTATCTTTATTATTTTTTTTACTTGGTGATTTTGATCATGCTATTATTATGGTTTTATGAAAAGTGGAACCTAATGAGCTTTTTTTTTTTAAATTCAGGTTGGTGACTGAAAAGGAATCGAAGAAATTTGAGGAATAAAGGTTCAAGATATAAAGAGAGGTCAGGAGATATCAAGTTGGTTAGTGGCTTTCTATTTATTTATATTTTAAAGAGTTAGGAATATTTATTTATATTTTAAACAGTTAGGAATCTAACCAATTGTTCTAATTTTTTTCATAGTTTATAGACATGTAAACTTTTTTAAAAAATTATACATTAAAATTTAAAAAGATGTCAATTAGAGTCTTCAAGAATGTCAAAGACGGTATTGCAACACTAGTTATTATATATGTTGCTCAAAATGTCATAACTATACGAGAAGTTTTCAGTTTTGGGAAATTATTCATTCTTTATTCATTAGAAATTTATATGATTATGTTGTGGTGACAAATTGGGCTGGTATACATGCATGACATGCAATTATCATGGATATTCCATATATATCTAATCACCTTTTTCTAAGCTAACAATGTTATGCATGCATTTTCATCATGCATGTGTAAACATTTTTTGTTATTGGCCTCTTATTGAAGCATTAATTTGTTAGTTTTTTCTACTTGAAACATATGTTCAATTATTTCACTCCTATTTAAGATACGTGCCATAGATTGAAGAGGTCACTCTATTTTAATACATGATTAAGCCATGGGTAAAATCTAATAATAATATATGTGTGTTTATAATGACTTATCCAAATTGTAAATAAAAAGTAGGCCTTGTTTATATTAAACAGATTAATAACTTTGTGTGTGTGTGTTTGTGTGTATTTAAGGATCTTTCAAAGAAAAGGATGAAGATTCTAGAGAAGCTGGAAGCAAGAACAAATTAACATGTGAAACATGTATGATCATAATAGTGATCTCTTTTATCTTTAAAAATTTATGTTACAAAAGGACGCATTATGGAATAATTGTAATTTTCTTCATCATTAAAACTTCATTCCAATAAACTAGTACTTGGAAAAGGAATGATGTTCCCTTTTCACTTATGAGTCATGTGAATTATTCCCTTTTTTGTTAGCTTATGTTTTACATAGTTTCACCTTGATTTATAAGACCTAATGTGTTTACATCGATTAAAAAATAGCGGCGAAGTAAAAATTCTATAGTTTCACCTTGATGTATATCTTAATGTGTTAAGGCGAAATATGCTTTAATTTAGAATATTGTGAATAATTTTTTAATATATTAAGCAGAAATGGATAAGAGTTGGATGCGTAAGTCACGATTGAGTCAAGAATACGAAGATGGAGTCGAACAATTCCTCAATTTTGCATTTGCCAACTCAAGTGAAGATGATAGGATCATTTGCCCTTGCATAAAGTGTGTGAATATCCATTGGCAAACACGTGAAACAGTGCTTGAACATTTCGTTTGTGATGGCATTGTACAAGGTTACACATGTTGGTTTTTTCATGGAGAGCGTGTACCGTCACCTATCCATGAGCCAACAAACACATTTACAGCTCCATCAAGCTCCAATCCTCACTTCCAAACTTCTCATGCAAGACCAGATAGTTTGGAAGAATTATTGCGGGATGCTTTCAACATCCATCAAGTTGATAACGAGGGCCTACCATCTACTACCGATGAATTCAACATTGAGGTGAATGATGGAGGTGAAGCTCCTATAGAAGTTGATGAACAACCTTCTAAAGAAGCGGCAAAGTTTTACAAGTTGCTTGAAGATATGAACGACAAACTTTATAAGGGATCGCAGCATTCTAGATTGTATTTTTGCATTCGACTTTTCCACTTGAAATGCATGTGCGGGATGACTGCTAAAGGCCTTGACCACTTGATTGAATTTTTAAAAGAATTTTTTTCCTCAGCGGCTATTCTTGAAAGTAGTCGTGAGTCGAAGAAAATTATTAAGGATTTGGGTCTAGGGTATGAAAAAATTCATAGTTGTCCAAATGACTGCATGATATATTGGGAGCATAATGAAGGTCAGCCATCTTGTCATATTTGTGGTCGTTCTGGCTGGGTGTCCACTGATTCTGGTGAATGTTTGAATGAAGACAATGAAGTGGTCCACAAGAGACCTGCGAAGGTTTTACGGTATTTTCCATTAATACCACGACTGCAGAGACTTTTCATGTCGACTAGGACTTCTGCTGATATGATCTGGCATGCTAATGGTCGGCCCAATGATGGACTGTTATGACACCCTGCTGATGCTGAGACATGGAAATCATTTGATGCAAGATATCCTGACTTCGCTTGTGATCCTAGAAATGTGAGGCTTGGTCTTTCTTCGGATGGGTTTAACCTATTCAAATTATTAAGTACTTCTTACATCACTTGGCCAGTGGTGTTGATCCCTTATAACTTGCCACCGTGGATTGGGATGAAACAAACTTCCTTTCTTTTGGCAACGATTATTCCTGGAGACAAAGGGCCTAGAAACGATATTGACATATACTTACAACCTCTTATTAAAGAGTTAAAGCAATTATGGGTTGGTGTAGAGACATACGATGCATCTGTAAGGAGAAATTTCAATATGCGGGCTGCCTTGTTATGGAGTATTAATGATTTCCCTGCTTACGCAAATTTATCAGGTTGGAGCACTAAAGGAAAATATGCTTGTCCTTGTTGTGCTGCGGAAACTTCATCACAATGGTTAACTAATGGCCAGAAGTTTTGTTATATGGCACATCGGCGGTGGCTAGAACATAATCATCCATACATATCTCAGAAACATCTGTTTGATGGTAATGTAGAGATGCGTCGAGCTCCTTCAGTTACTACTGGATATGATATTTTATTAATGTTGAAAGAGATGCAATTTTCTTATGGAAAGCATGGCAAAAGAAAAATAAAAAAATCAAACAATAATAACTCTTCGAAGAAAAGACCACGGCAAGTATCCAATATTGACTTGGATACTGATGATGACGAAATACAGGAAGAGGAATCAACTGAAGCAAGTTTGTGGAAGAAGATAAGCATATTCTTTGATTTACCATATTGGCAGCACAACCTACTTCGCCATAACTTGGATGTGATGTACATTGAGAAGAATGTTTGTGAAAATATTGATGGAACAATTCTTAATGTTGATCGGAAATCAAAAGATAATCTAAAATGCAGACTTGATTTGGTTGACATGGGAATTCGTCGAGAGCTTCATCCTCAATATCTTCCTAATGGCAAAACAAGACTACCACCGGCTTCTTTCTCCATGACAAAAAAAGAAAAAGACCTATTTTGTCAAGTCTTGAAGACTATAAAAGTCCCAGATGCTTACTCTTCGAATATATCAAAATGTGTAAATCAGAAGGAACGAAAACTTCAGTCTTTAAAATCACATGATTATTACATATTGCTGCATGATTTGCTTCCAATTGCTTTGAGGTCATCCATGTCAAAGCAAGTGACTCACGCCATTTTAGAGCTTTGTAACATATTCAAAATTATTTGCGGTAAAGTTCTTAAGGTGGAAGATCTTGACAACCTTCAATATCGAGCAGCAATAGCTTTGTGTCACTTAGAAAAACTTTTCCCACCTGCATTCTTCACTGTAATGGTGCACTTGGTTGTTCATCTACCAATGGAGGCCAAAATCGGTGGACCTGTGTACTATCGATGGATGTATCCAATCGAGAGGTATTATTTTGGTAAAACATCAATTTATTATAATGTCTTGTCACACAAACTTGTATAGGTTAACAATCGCAGCAATTCTGTTGTAGGTTTTTGCTCAAGTGAAAATCTTATGTGCAGAATAAACAATATCCTGAAGGATCTATTGCTGAAGGATTTCTAGCAGAAGAATGTGTCACTTTTTGTTCTAGGTATTTGGTTGATGTTGAAACAATATTTGATAGACCTGGGAGAAATTTAACACAAGTGCACCATGAGCTACTTGCAAAGTCGTATTTATTTGAAAGTGGTGGAGAACCAATAGGGAAAGTTGAAGCAGCACAGTTAGATGATAGATCATGGGCACAAGCACATCGTTATGTGTTATTTCGCTATAAAGCTATTGACTCACTCCAAATGTAAGTTAAACACTTCACATTTCTTATTTGGTGTGTTGGAAGTTTTTAACATTTTTTATCATTACTTGTAGTGAGTATAGAAATATCTTGAAAGATCAAACAAGAGGTCGACGTTCAAATTCTCGTGATCTCGATAGGAAATTTACTGAAACTTTTCATGAATGGTTGGGAGAAACGGTAAGCAACTAGAAAATCTTATTCTCTTGAACAATTCTCTATTAAGAATTTTTATAATTGCATTCATGTAACCTGTATAGGTTTCTCATGGGAAAAATGTGTCAGAAGAAATAAAATTTCTTGCGCAAGGTCCAAATAGGATTGTCAAGAGATATAAAGGACTTGTCATTAATGGATTTCAATTCCATACTAAATCTCGAGAAAGATTTAGGCGAACTCAAAATTCTGGATGTCTTGTTACTTCTTCAACTATGAGCTACGCCAGTGCTAGGGATGCTAATCCATTGGAAGGAAATGTTGACTACTATGGTGTGCTAAATGATATAATTGAGTTAGACTACGTTAACAAGTTCAAGGTTGTGTTATTTCGTTGTGATTGGGCTGATGTGAATGTTCAAGAAAGATAGATATGGGTTTACAATGGTCAACTTCTCTCGCACGATTTACACTGGCAAACATATCCTCGATGAGCCTTATGTGTTCTCATCACAAGTAAAACAAGTTTTCTATTCCGAGGATCCAAAAGAACCTGGTTGGTTTGTTGTGATACGTAATCAACCAAGAGAAGTGTACGACATGGGTGATGAAATAACAGATGATGGACCCCGGACTGAATGTTTCCCTTCCTCTCATGAGAGTATCTTCAATGATAATGATGAGGGTCAATGGGCCCGTGAAGATGTTGACGAGGACATTTACAACTTTTGACTCTTAGCAATGTCTTATACCAATTGTATTGACTTTACTTTATTTTTAAGGTAAGCTATATCTTGTTTCTAATGTCTTCTTCACATCTTGTTTGTAATGTTTTCTTCATACTTGACGTGTAGTTTATTTGTGTTGTGCATATATATAATTATTCAAACAATGTTATATAAATACAGGTTGAAATTGGAAACTACTTTCCATTTTGTCCAAGCAAGGATTGTTCTTACTAAATCTTGCATATGCACAATATCCATTTTGTCCTTCTTCTCACCAGCCTACTTTTGTGTTGTTGGACAATATTGATGTAGGTTCTTGTTGCAGGTTTTAAAGGAACGAGGAATAGATAATGTGGCTGTAGACAATCAGGATCTGCTTCCACTTAGCAATAGGTGCAAGTTACTTTAATGTTCTCTATTATGGCATGTCTACCCTGTTTCTATTCAAGACAAGAGGCTAGCAATTAATATTAACATAATTGAGATGATAGAATTGATGGTCTCAATTAATATTAATTCACTAATGTTTTACTGTTGACAAGCCAGCATGTCCTGCTGCCTATGCGAATCTGCCATTGTTTGAATAAATGTTGTAGGATAAATTCCTTGTCACACGTTAACTGTAAGGGCATCTATGGTTAAATGAGATTCTTTAGTTAATGGGCTGCATGTTGCCTCATGCTAATGTCGTCATTAAGTCCAATGGAATATTTGTTACAATGTCCAAATAAGAACATCTTCAAGTATTCTTTATTATTGGCATATATTAAATATATATATATATATATATATATATATATATATATATATATATATATATATATATATAGTTGTTACCCCTCATTTTACAAGTGATTTCATGACCTGTAGATAGTGTCGCTAGTTGAACAATTCATGATGCATTAATAAACTGTTTGTCCATGACACATGAATTCAACAGTGAAAGATAGAAGAATCTTGCTTTCAATCAAAGAAACCATCTTTTTTTTATGTTCAAGTTTTAAATTATTGTATCACAAAGGAATGTAATTAGTGAATTAATCCTGATTTTAGAATTACCATTTCCAGATGCTTGAGAGACAGTTTGCTTGATCATTTGCTATAATCAGTCAGGTATCTTTTACTATGAATTGAGAATTACCATTTTCAGATGCACCATGTTCCTTTTTTATTTTTATTTTTTTGGTTATTGATATGTGTTCAGTTAAATATAATCAAGTAAAGGAAAATGAGAATAACAAAGGCAGAGAGGCCTAGATAACCCAAGCATTCTACATATTTGGCTACTTGATTTGCATAAATGTTGTAACATCATGCTAAGGTAATTTGTAGAATGGAATGCTAATTTATCACTATATAACTAAATCCATTCATTCTACTGCCAAAAAGTCAACCATTATGTTTTACAAAATTGGTTACAAGTGGCATATTAAAAAGATGTATAAAAAAAAAGAGAAACCTCGAATAACAATAACGCATAGAATTTATAATTTTGAGAGCATTCATTTTAGTTCCTTCATTCAATAATTCTTTAGAAATCAATCTTACTATTATTTGTTCCAAGCTATCTGCCACATTTTTTTTATGCAACTTCAACTAATTTGTCTTACAAAAGAATAAGAGATTTAATATTCATTTCTAACTGGTGCAATTTTATTTATTTTGTGTTATCTCCTCTTTCCATGATTTGCTCAACTTGATGTTTGTAGGCATATGCTGCCGAAGTTTGTCGACCAGAATATCAAGCTATTGGAGTATGTCTTGTAGTCACCTTTCCACCTCTGCTATTTTCCCTTGTGTTATTTTCTCCTCGTCCATCATTTGTTTTTCTTTTCTTCTGCATTTATAATTGAAAACTAATGATGATGTGGAAAACTAATGATGATGTTGACAATGTTGTCATGTTTTAGGTCAGCACAGCTTGGGGTATAGGTTTGGTAGTTGGCCCTGATATTGGAGTGTTTTTTTGCACATGTAAAAGAGGCTCTGTTTTCAGTTTTGGACTATTTATTTTTCTGAAATTTTCCCTGTCAATTACTGTTTATTTTGTTTCACTGATCTGTTTTGATATATTTTACATTAATTGTGAATCAGCCTGCCGAAAATTTTCCTAGTATATTTGCAGAAGATTCTTTATTTGGGAGGTACGTGTTTTTGTTTTATCCTGATTCTTAGCTGAATCTTAAAACATTCACTTATTTATTTAATTATATTTTTTTCACTACCATGCAGGTTTCCCTACTTATTGCCTTGCCTTATTATTTCAATCTTTGCTGCTTGTGTGCCAATAACCTGCATTTGGCTACCGTTTAGTTTCAATGTTTTTTTTTTTTTACTTTATATACTTTCTTCTTCTACCACATTTATCATATCCCCTATCACTAGAATGTAAATAAACTGACATAATACGAATACGACAGGACTTTTATGATTAAATTACACTGGGTAGATTGTACTATGACCATAAATAAATGTATACATACATCTGTATGTCCTTATCTGCATGCATACATGTATGTATACACTATACAGAGATAATATATTATGACATTGCCTTATTTCATGACCAATAATTATGGTTTCTGGTGACCAACAGTGGGTATGACATTGGCATGGTCCTTGTGTTTCAAACTGTGATCACATTTGTACAAGCGATGACCTGGCCACATTTCATGTCTTCTATGTAGTCTGCTTATGTTGTTAGATGGCCACATGTAGCTGCATTTTTGTACTACTATTAAACATGCCAGCTAGTCCCCATTGTTGTGTTGCAAGGCAGTTTCATTTTTGGATTGTCTATTTAGGTTTTGTTTTTATTTTATGTTCCATATTTCTCATCTAGTTTCTTATGTTCAATTAATGCTGATCATTACTGACAACAATGTTGTGAATTTTTTTAAATGATTTTTAGTGTTTTTCTTTCTTTTTGGGAGGATAACACCTTCATTATAGATGCCTTGTTAAGATTTCTATTACTTTATCATCTTGAGAGAAACTATTGTTCGTTAGGTTTCTCCTCAAATTTCTTTATATAGCATCATGATATCACAAGGTATAGGTATAATTAATTAAGGTCATGGGAATATATATACACGCAAGTAACTAATGATATAATAATGTAGAGATTTAGGAAACATAATGATTAAATGCCTCTGACATTGGCATCACCAAGTAAAGAAATTAACATGTTGCTTGGCAAGTAACTTTCAACTTATAATAGTTTTAAATTAAATTAAACGGGGGTTAGCAAAAGTAAGATAAGATTGATGTTCCACATGTTAAATTTCAATAAGTTTCTTCAATTCCTTTGGACTTTTTTTACTGAAGAGATGTCATTGGTCTTTGTTTCCTTATCTTTGGTTCCACCCAAATTATTAGTGATGATTGATATCACCATTCTAAGAAACTTGAATTGTCAATTTTGCACCTCCTCAAAGTTTGACTCTAAAACTATAATATAAACATCTTTGCTTAATCTCGACTTGCATGCCAGCTCTGGTTTGCCCCTTACTCTCATGAGTTTCCAAAGTCTTCCTGACAACTCGGATGAAAACATATAAACCCTCAAAACTAGGTGAAAGTTTCCCTTTGCCAAAATTTCTTTAAATTTTATATTGGCCACTTCAACATTATTTCCAGGACTTCTTAGCTTTCTCCTTTAAATATAACTGCATTTTTGCTAAATGTATACTACACTTATGCAATGTTGGGCGGTTTAATTTAGTAAACTATAACTAGTAGTGATAGTTCATACTACCTCCACCCAAGTAGTTCTGTTAATTGATGCTTGCAATGGAGACATATTTCCCCCATTTTTCTATTCTTCCACATATGCCATCTTCTTGTTCTTTTTGTGGTTGTGTATTTTCTATTTTGTACAGGAGGAGAATTTTTAAACCATTGAAGGCTGAGGTAGATCATTACTTTTTTGTTTGCAATTATTGGTCGGTTTAAACAATCCTTTTAGGTGATGCCGATGCTTACATTATTGTAATGCTTACTATTTTATATTACTAATCTTTATGTTCTTTTCTACATGCTTCTATGCCTCTGATTTCATGGAATTTATGTCTATTATTGCTATGGCATAATTTTCTACCTTGAATCCTTGCTAACAGATTCTAACAAAGTATAAGAGATTTAATATACAAAATACAACATTCTGTTCCTTTATATTACTGTTGTGTTATTAGTATAGATTCAATGTTGTTGCCAACCTGATTTCACCAAACTAAAGCGTGGTTGTCTTTGAGTATTGGCAAAATGTTATATGTTATGTTACGGCACTCCTTTTTCTCTTTTTAGCTTTGGTTGTATAAGTGATTTATTGAGACTTGTCACCATAACAAATGATCCTTGTTGTTGTATTAACCTCGCTTTGCGAGATGGATTTATTGACATCACATGGTCTTTAGAAAAATTGGCGGTAGCTGGGAAGCACTTGTTAATGTTTGATGATGAATTTGTAGTGCAGGAGAGAATCCGGATTGACCTCTTAAGCTCGTGGCCTTTGTTTTCATGTTGCCTGAATGATCAATTTTAATAGATGCTTGATTAATGATCTCATTCTTTTAAAGGAAAACATCTCGATGGTTGATCGAGCCCTTTTTGCAGCGATGTTAATCTAAATTACAAAATATATATAGGTTAGATTTTGGGTTGTGAGGCTCATAAGAACTTATTATGATCACTAAACAATGATATAAATAAGTACAACATCCTTTATTTATTTATCTTGTCAACTTTTTGTTGCATAAATTAGCTAACAAGGATGATGAAAGCGGCAATTAGACAACAAGCTTTATACACTCTGAATGATAAGTCAAAACAAAGCATTACTGTTTCTTTATTTCATGTCTGCGAGTTTACATTACTGCGGTTTTCGAGTTCTGATTTACGTTTCTTTAATTCACATGGGATTTGATAGTAATCCTTTTCATTGAGATCATAATATGAGTATAAAATAACATCTCTATACAATCACATCCAAAAAGCGATTACCATAAATTATAGTCCTGGTTTGTTTTGCGGATGAAGTTGTTAAATATGTTTCCATTAATGTCTATATTGAGCAGATGGATCTAAATTGACATCTCTGGACTTTTAGTGCGAGTTAGCGAGTGTGTGCATTATTGCAAATCAATGGCTAGTTTTTATTATTTTTAGTTGTGTATCATATCAGATTGTGAACTTCCATTAATTTCATGTTTGAAGATTCAATGGCTACCAATAATTTACAGTTTGGAAAGGATTTTTTATTCTTTAATACCAATTAAACTCAAGTGAAGAAATGTAGTGCTTCTGAAATATAATTGAAAGAGAAGACAATAGTACCACAACTAGTTAAGTTCTCATGTTGAATTCACTGGACCTAATTGTATTTAATTAGAATGTGAAAAGCTTGATTGTACTGAAAAATTGTATATGAATGCATAAACAATATAATATGACATCACTTGCATTTTAGGGAACTTAAGTACAAAATATATACTTGGATAACATGAAAAATAAATTCAAGAGAACAAAAGTGATGTTCAGAAATTCATTACTTCTGATGAATTAAAACAGATATGCATTTTCGGAAAAGGGAAAAGGATTTCAGATTCTTTAATACAAAGTAAACTATAATCAAATGAAATACTTCTCAGATATAATTGAAAGAGAAGACAATAATACCACAAGGTCCACAACTAGTTAAGTGCTGATGTTGAATTCACTAGACTTAATTGTACTGAATACTTAATTAGTATGTGAAAAGCTTGATTGTTCTGAAAAATTAATGCTGTAAAGTTTTATGGTTATGGAATATTAAATAACCATTAACTATTACATGTACAGAGAAGTATGTGGCACCAAATTGCAAGGCCACTTTATCATAAGAAAGTTTCAGAACCTGTTACTTGTTGAGAGTGGATACTACCAAAAATAAACCATTTTGCATTGATTATGCACATTGTCTGTCCACTGATTACCAATTGATATGCAATATTATTATTCATTGTGTTTCTATTGGATAATGTGCAATACTAACTAAACCATTTGCAGTTGGATTTGTGAATGCAATGCAAATTTACTATGTATAATCTTCCATGTATAATCTTCCAAATACAAGTAGGTCTTGTGAATTTTGTAACATGTCTTTGTTTATATGATGCAGATAAGAGAAAATATGCCGAAATTAAAATTGAACAAAATGAAAATGGTCGTGTCAGAACCTGCTCCAACTAATGCTCCAAATAATGGTAGTGGGTGTGACGATGGTGTGGGTGCTAGAATGAGCAACACCAACAACTCCAATTCAGCAGCCCCTATTGGTTCTACTAGATCCGCTCCATCACTTCATGTTACTCCTCATTGCTCGATCACATCATCTTCAGCTGATTCAAATCACAATGAACAAGTGCCAAACCAAAATAATAGTACCAGATTAGAGAACATGCCCGCAGTTAGTGAAGCAGAAAATTTAAATGCAGGTTCGTTTCATATCTTGAAACTTAATCATAATTTATTATATTTGTGTTAATATTCTTATGTTATACTAATATGTAGTTCATAGAAATGGACAACAAAAGGAAAGAGGCCGAACTACTTTGAAAGACTTGTGGTCATTACCACCAGAAGAGAGGATTGTGGTGAGTGCAAATCATTTGGGACAACCAATTGGGCCGGAAGCGCAACTACTGGCTGGATTTCTCGGCATGCTTGCTCGAACCGGTCAACAAATTGGCATCCATTATGAAAGTTGGCATAAAGTGCCAAAAAAATTGAAGGATGAATTGTTCAAATTTATTGAGGTAAACCCACATAATTGAATTGTTCACATGTTATTTCTATTAATATAAAAACATCAAGTTACATTGATAAACAAAATTGTTTATAATGTCTTCAACTAGTTACGATTTGCACTTGAGATTTCAAAAGAGTATGTGCTCAAGTCACTGGGGAAGAAATGGAGAGATTACAAGCATGATTTGAAAAGCGTCATTTCAAACGAGAAGATGGTATGCAAGTGAACAAAGATAAACATCCAAATGCAACCATCAGATGGCAATGGGAACAATTAGTCGATTATTGGTATTCAAATAAAGGAGAGGTATGAATATGTATTTTACTTATTTTACTAAAATTGTAATATCTTTCTTATTTCTAAGTTACTATACATGTCATTATGTAGGATTCAGAAAGACTTGGGGTTGCTAGCAGAAAACAACAAAAATATACTCATACCTCTGGATCAAAGAGCTTTGCTAGAAAGGAAAAGGAAATGGTAGGCAAATATATATTAATAATTAAATTGTAGGTGTGAATTAAAAATGTTGTTGTTTTACTTTCGTTTGTATTTTAATGATGTCTTCAAGTTTATCTCTTGATGTTTGTGATTCAAACAATCTTTTTTGGTTTAAACACTTGTAGGAGGTTCACAATGGAAGAAAAGTAGGACGGCTCGAATTTTTTAAATCAACTCACACCAAAAAAGATGGTTCTCACATGAATGTGGAAACTGAACAAATTATGGTAATAATTATGTCTTAAGTATTCCTTATTTTGTAATTTGGTGCACAATATAAGACTACTTTAAAATAAATTTTTTCAATATATACAGGTTAAAGCAAATGAGAAGTTAGCTGAATGTGAAACAGTAGATGAGGATATGCAGATTGTTGAAACTAAAATTCTGACACAAGTTATTGGAAAAGAACGATGTGGGTGAGTAAGAGGGCTTGGATTGGGTCCAACACTCAAAACTTATTATGGGGGTATGACTAGCAGAACTTCTACTGCCTCAAGCACCCAATCAAGTGAGTTTGTTGAGCAGTTTAATCAAATGGAACAACAAATACAACAATTGAAAGAGGAGCGAGAGCAAGAACGTGCACAACGTGAGGAAGAACGCGCACAAGAATGTGCTCGATATAATGCTCTTCTTGGGTTTTTACAAACTCGATTTCCTGAAGTTACTATCCCTGGAGTTGACCCAGCTGGCTCAACTTCTCAGTCACAGGTACGTATTTCGAAAGTGACAATGTTTCTATGTTTGTATCTATTTGTTAAAATTTTAAAAACATCGTGGAATCTTTTCTTATAATTTTTTTTTAATTGCAGAACCAGCCTTCTGGAGATGCGTAGTGGCATTCATCAAGTGTTGATGGATTTTTATTTATCTTTGTTTTCCTTTGTATTATTTGGAGGCCGGAAGACAAGAATCACAAACCTAATTATGTACTAATTAATATCGATCTCTTTTGTAACTTCTAATTTGTTTGAAATTTTTAAATATCAACTATTGTGTTTTGGTGTGTAGATAACAATGTGACTATTCTTATCTTGAATGCTGATTACAGGTCTTTGTAGTACCATTGTTTTTGTAAAAATGCGCATAAATAAAAGTGCAGAAATGAAGAAACTGTATTCAAAAAAAATTTAGCGGCGTTTCCACTATAAACGCCGGGAAACACATTATTTTACTGGCGTTTATTCAAGAAAACGCCGTTATATAGTGGCGTTTTATATATAAACGCCAGTAAAAAGCTTTAACATCATTTAGAAGATGGAAACATTACTGGCGTTTATCCTTAAAACGCCGGTAATATCGTGCCATTTCTGAAATAAACAGCTCCAAATAGCGGCGTTTATATAAATGAACGCCACTATATTAGTGGCGTTTAAATAAAACGCCAGTATATTAGTGGTGTTTATTTACTTAAACGGCGCTAATTTACTTTTCTAAAATTTACAGACCACACTTTTGCATGGCGTTCATACTTATGATTGCCGCTATATTAGCGGCGTTTAGTTTGATAAACGCCACTATTTTCATGCGCATATATGTATACGTACCTTACAAATTTGACGGCATTTTGTATAAAACGCCGCTAATATTACGGCGTTTATTTAATTAAACGCCGCGAAAATAACGACATTGTCTTTGGCGGCACTACTCGCGGCGTTTATTATAAACGCTGGCCATGAAATTAGCGGCGTTTAAAAACACCGCGAAAAGCAGATAAAAATGCCGCTGAAAGCCCCATATGGTGTAGTGAAAGAGCACCAAAGATAACCAATTAGCATATCCTGTAAAAAGGAGTAAGAAAGAAAAAGTCACTGCACAATCAAGTGGCATAACAAAGACATTCAAGATGCCTTTTTCAATGGTTCTGGGCATGTTCTGCATGACTGCCTCTGATAGTTATAGTGGTGTTATATATACATATATATACATTTCCCATCAACAGATATAAAATACAATGCCTACCTGCTTCACGGGAACTTGTATCAAAATGTACTATTTCCACTTTGTTTTCATACACGTTCAGCATTCCTCACATGGAGTTGCAAATCATGAAGCAATCCACCAGATTCAATGCCAGTATGCACCATTCACCTCCAAATTATCATAAATCTACAATCAATAGAGTATACCAACAAAATAAGTTTCCACGATTAGAAAACTGAATTCGAGTTCAATTCAAACTGTACAACAAATGGAAATTGGATTTCATGGTTCATGTCTAATTATATGTCCAAGCATAACCACTCCAATTATTGATTTTCCTGGTGTAGAATATCTGAGAAGATTTATCTCACATGTCTCTTTAAAAAAAGAACATAATAGACCACCAAAAGCGAATAATTGAAAGGACAAGGAGAGAATTAGCAGATTCAGATGCCAATGAATAAGAAAATTGAAAACAAAAAGCTTGGGATGGAATCTTTGAACTACACCGTGATCCCTTTTGTATGTGAATATAACACACCATGCAAAATTGAGACCATGACATAATACACACCATGACATAATGCAAAATTGTAGTCAGGCAAAGTTCTCTCTCATGGACTACCAGAGCTAGACTTGGCATTGGCAATGACCATATTGGTTATGACGAATTAGAGCTTAATATATATTAGAGGGGCATAACCATATTAATGGAAGCTGTGAGATGAATTGGAATCTGGAAGGCTATAAATAAGCAACAACATTTTGGTTACACCTGTATACCTGATAGGTCAGTCAGTGTCCTTAGTCCAGTCATCAAAAAGAGTATCTGAGTAGCCCAACCACTAATCATGGAAGTTTACCAAAGCTCAGAAGCCCTATGATTCTAACATTCAAAGTACCAACTTGAAATGTCCACAACTATAATCACATATATATAAGAGAACTTTGAGAAACAAGAGTGGAGTACAATAAAGCTCTTTAATGGTCTAATTTGTTGGCTGAAACTATACAGTTCATTCAGCACTGCAAAGACTTGATTTGTTGGCTGAAACTACACAATGGTTACATAATCATCATTGTAATTTTGTTATAAGTGAATAACTTGACATTCTTGCTCCATAAGAACTTAATTTGCTCAACTTGCCAGTAATCCTGTATCTGAATTTTATTATGGTTTAGAAACAATATTACCCATCTATATTGTTATAACTCTTACATTATGGTTCTTCTAAACTAAGGATAGCAAGTTTGAGCATGGACATTGTAGATCAGAAAGCAACAGATATGTTCTTGCTCTATTTTATAATATATCTGAAATTTCACCTATGCTAGAGTTATAGCCATATCCTTGCTATTCAAAATGGCTAATAAATATGCAACCTAGAAACCTATGTAAAGTTCCAAGAAATTGAAGACAAGATAACATTTAAAAGAGAATTGATGCAAGATCATAGAGTGTGGCTCAAAAATAAAACAAAGAGAAGCTAAAGACAGTGATAGATCATAGCATTAACCTAAAGAGAGAAGCTCATGAGCAAAAGGTGAGCAAAAATGACAAGGAAGTGATGCCAACTGACACCAGGGACTGATTAATCACAGCAGATAATACAAGTAACACCAACTATAACAACAAATTGGCACAAATGTTCTTCAAGAGCTAGAAGAACACTCAGACCACACACAACCAACAGAATTCATTACTGATAAGGAATTACAACAAGGGGATACATAACCATCATAATACTCAAGACTACCATTACAATCACACACACAACTTAATACAAACCTTTAGACATCACAACAACACAACACTTACTATAATACCTTCAAACAACACACCAAAATGACTTCAAAATGCTCTCAGATCAGAGGCTCTACACCTGAAGATCCAAGACTTCAAGGACCAGGGTTCTCCAACCGATGATCACACTTCCCACTGGAACAAGGAACAGTCAGAAACTCCGGCCAACTTGCTGTCACTACTTGGTTGCCAATTTTCTTCTTCAGTTGCGACACGTGAAAGACATTATGGATCTTGGCGTCAGCTGGGAGTTGTAGGCGATAAGCAACAGGGCCTATCTTTTCTTCTACCTGATATGGGCCGAAGTATTTAGCAGACAATTTATGATTAACCCTCCGTCCAATTGATAGCTGTTTGTAAGGCTGAAGTTTAACATAAACCATATCTCCCACCATAAAGTCCCTGTCCACCCTTTTCTTGTCGGCCAATTGCTTCATTCTGTTCCTAGCTTTGCATAAATTCTCTTTGAGAGACTTCAATACATTTTCCCGGGATAATAAGCTCCTGTCTAACAGCTCAATTCAGGTGTTGGCAGCCTTGTAAGGTAGATGCATTGGAGGTCCACGGCCATACACCATTTCATAGGGTGAAGCTTGTATGCTTGAATGATAACTGCTATTGTACCACCATTCAGCCAATGGTAGCCATTTCACCCACTCCTTAGGCTTCTCTCCTGTCATACACCTCAAGTACTGCTCTAAACAGTGATTGACTACCTCTGTTTGGCCATCAGATTGGGGGTGGTAAGCCGTGGAGTAGCTCAATTTAACTCCTTGCAATCTAAACAACTCCCTCCAGAAATTGCTCAGGAAGATAGGATCACGGTCACTAACAATGGATTTGGGTAGGCCATGCATCTTGTATACTTGATCAAGGAAGACCTGGGCCACTGAAAATGCTGTATAAGGATGAGATTATGCCATGAAATGAGCATATTTACTCATCCTGTCCACCACCACCAATATTGCATCTTTTCCCTGGGAGTTAGGCAGCCCATTGATGAAATCCATGCTAATTTCTTCCCATATTCCTTCAGGTACTGGGAGTGGTTGTAGAAGACCAGCTGGAGCAGTATTTTCTGATTTATTCTTTTGACAGACCTCACATTGCTGCACATAGGTCTTCACATCTTGTTTGAGCCCCTTCCAATAAAAATGGCCGTTGATTCTCTTAGTTGTAACCTCAATCCCTGAGTGGCCTCCAGCAAAACTGGCGTGGAATTCCTGCAGAATTAATTTTTTAACATGATCATCGTTCCCGACTACTAACCTTCCTTTTCTTTTAAGTTGGTCTTGAGCCCAGTGATAGTGTGGATGCACTTGGACATTTTGCTGCAGTTGCTGGATAATCTGGGACAATTTGGGATCTTCATGCCAGCTTTTCCGAATCCTCTCCCAAATTTCTGATTTGATAGTCGATATGGCTGTTAATTTGGACTTTCTTGAGAGGGCATCAGCTGCTGTATTCTCGCTTCCCTTCTTGTATAACACTTCAAAGTCAAACCCCATAAGCTTCACTAGTCATTTCTGTTGAGAAGGGGTAGTGATTCTTTGTTGCAATAGGAATTTAAGGCTCTGATTGTCGGTTTTAATTTTAAAGTGTCTTCCCAAAATGTATGGCCTCCATTTTTGCAATGCTAACATAGTGGCCAGCATTTCTTTTTCATATATTGATAGTCCTCGATGCCTCTCTGACAAAGCTTTGCTGAGATAAGCAATGGGTCTTCCATTCTGCATTAGGACAGCTCCTACTCCTTCATCACAAGCATCAGTCTCGATGACAAACTCTCTCTGAAAATCAGGTAATATCAACAAGGGTCTAGTGCTCATCAATTCCTTGAGTTTGTGGAAAGCTGTAGTGCTGACTGAATTCCAGCAGAAATTGTTCTTCTTTAATAACTCGGTTAAGGGTTTGGATATTATACCATAGCCCTTGATGAATCTTCTGTAGTACCCTGTAATTCCCAAGAATCCCCTCAATTCTTTGACAAATTTTGGAGTTGGCCAGTTAACAATTGCCTCTATCTTCGATCCATCCATCTCAACTCTTCCTTCACTAATGATATGCCCCAAATACTCGATTCTTCTTGTGGCCATAGTACACTTGCTTCTTTTTGCATATAGCTGGTGTGCTCTAAGGACAGCAAGGACCCTCTTCAATTGCTCCAAATGTGTCTTCCAACATGGACTGTATATTAATATATCATCAAAGAATACCAATACAAACTTCCTGAGGAATGGCTTGAAAATTTCATTCATAAGCCCCTGGAAGGTAGAGGGAGCATTAGTAAGACCAAAAGGCATTGCTAAAAATTCATAATGACCCTCATGAGTACAAAAAGCTGTCTTGCCAATATCATCCTCATTCATCTTGATTTGATGATAGCCTGACCTCAAGTCTAGCTTAGAAAAGAATTCTGCATCATGAAGTTCATCCAGCAATTCTTCGATTAATGGTATAGGAAATTTGTTCTTCACTGTTTTCTCATTGATTGCTCTATAGTCAATGCACATTCTCCAACTGCTATCCTTTTTCTTCACTAACACAATGGGTGCAGAAAATGGACTGGAACTGGGCCTCACAATTCCCTTGTCCATCATCTCCTTGATCAACATTTCGATAACATCTTTCTGAAAAGCAGGATACCTGTAGGGTCTTACACTGATAGGATCAGTGCCTTCCTTTAAGATTATCTTGTGATCATGAGATCTAATAGGAGGTAGAGTATTAATTTCTCTAAAGACATTTGCATAATCTCCCAATAGTCTCTGCAATTGACTTTGCTGTTCTGGAAGTAGCTCTCTTGAATGACCCTCATTCTCTTCTGAAGCTTCATTGACTGCTACCAGAGAACATAGCTGTACTTTACACAACTCTGAAGGAAGCTGTAGAGACTTTATAAGAGTCTTGCATTGCATCAGCTGGAGCCTAGGCTATGGAGACCCTCTGAGCACTATCTTCTTGCTTCCTACCATGAATTCCATTCTCAATTCACGGAAGTTCCATAGTATAGGCCCCAACAATATTAACCACTGTATTCCAAGTACCATTTGACACCCTTCCAATGGTAGCACCAGTAGATCAGCTTCTGGACCGGCAGTTAGTGAAGAGATTTGGCAAGGCAGGTGCCAAAGTGCTGGTGCAATGGTCTGATTCATCTCCAGATGAGGATACCTGGGAATTCTATGACACTCTGCAAAAGAATTTCTCAGAATTTTGGTCAACCAATCCTTGAGGACAAGGATTGTTGGGGGGGGTGTAGTGTTGCGGTCTTAAATTATTACCAGTAAAGTATTAGAAGAGGGAAGTTGCTGAATGGGAGGGAACTGAAGAAGATCATAAGGATCAGCTGTGAAGAGATAAGGAGGAGGAAATGACCTAAATCTACCCTTACAGTTATGTTTGGTACTCACAAGGAGGAGGGGCAAGGAATTAGGATCCCTTTGCACAGCTTTTCCCTTCTTCTGAGCATTTTCTACAGCCCTCTCTTGTAGCTTTGCCAAGCCTATAGCCTGCTGCAGATTGTGTGGTTTAAACATTCTGACAGTGTATTGTATCTCATCCTTCAGCCCACTTAAGAAAAAACTCACAATGTAGTCTTCAGCTAAATTCACACGATTCAAGAGCTCCTCAAACTTGTTCAAGTAAATCTGAACTGATCCCAGCTGCTTTAGGCTTCTCAGCTCCGCCATTCGATCATGATGTAGCTTACTACCAAACCTCACATTGACTTCCTTAACATAATCCTCCCAATTCACTGCTTCTCCCTCACTTCTACTTCTAATGAAAGTTTGGTGCCATTGCAGCGCAGCTCCCTCTAAGTGTAAGGATGCTATCTTGACCTTCAGGTTGTCAGGGGTGTCATCAACCTCAAAAAATTGGTTACATTTGAATAACCAATCATACAAATTGTCCCCACAGAATTTTGGAAACTCCAGCCGAGAGAGTTTAGGTTGCATACTCTTCATATAAGCTATTTCCCTCTCCGATCTGATGGGCCTACTAGGAATTACTGTAACTGCAGCCTCTCCTGGTTGTTGAAGATTCAGCAACAAGGACCTCACTTCCTCCATGTCCTTACTCTGTCTCTCCTTCATCTCCTTTATATCTCGTTCTTGCTTTTCTGCATGCTTGTTCACTTGCTCCTTTAGTACATTCTTTAAGTTGTCTTCCATCTTCTTCAACTCCTGGTTTCTGGTCTCCATTGTCTTCTCTACCACACAGAAATCTTGCCTCTCTGATACCAAATGATGCCAACTGACACCAGGGATGGATTAATCACAGCAGATAATACAAGTAGAACCAACTATAACCACAAATTGGCACAAATGTTCTTCAAGAGCTAGAAGAACACTCAGACCACACACAACCAACAGAATTCATTACTGATAAGAAATTACAACAAGGGAATACATAACCATCATAATACTCAAGACTACCATTACAATCACACACACAACTTAATACAAACCTTCAGACATCACAATAACACAACACTTACTACAATACCTTCAAACAACACACCAAAATGGATTCAAAATGCTCTCAGATCAGAGGCTCTACACCTGAAGATCCAATACTTCACGGACCAGGGTTCTCCAACCGATGATCACACTTCCCACTGGAATAAGGAACAGTCTGAGAAGACAAGAAGAAGAAGAGATTCCTTTGAGTGATTGCCTGCTTTTTCTCCAAAATCACCAGCTGCTTATATAATTGATTCCAAGTCCCAACTCAAGTCCCAATTCATGGACATTACTACCCTCAGCCTCCCATTCTAACAGAATTAACAATAGAGGGGTACTTAATGACATTTCACCTCTTCCTGAGCTTCTCCCGCAGTGGACGAGAATGCCCTTAGCCCTTCATTCTAACAAAAGTAACAGTTCAGGGGTAATTTATGTAAATTCCCATGCTCCATAACGTTTCATTTGTACTGCATTTACTTCTTTGCCCCTCCTCCTTGTGAGTACCAAACATAACTGTAAGGGTAGATTTAGGTCATTTCCTCCTCCTTATCTCTTCACAGCTGATCCTCACGATCTTCTTCAGTTCCCTCCTATTCAGCAACTTCCCTCTTCTAATACTTTACTGCTAATAATTTAAGACCGCAACAATGTGCCAAGAAGAAGAAGATGGGATGGCCGAAGTTGGAGGTGGAGAAGATGGTGTGGGCGGAGATAAGGATAACTGAAGAAGGAGAAGAAGAAGGTGGCTGGAGTTGGAATGGGCGGATCTGAAATTTGTTTTTTTGGATTGAGAAAAAGAAATTGAGAGAAAGAAAACAGAGAGTAATGTTTGAGAAAGAGTAATATGCAGATCTCGCTTGAGGAGGCCGGCGATGGAAAGGCTGCGCACAGCCGGTGGAATCTAGGCTTTTGATACCATGTTAGAAGAAGAAGAGAGAGAGTGGAACAAGTCCTTGAACATTGAACATGTATCATTGATGATCTATGTGCTTACATATAGCAACAAATAGAGATACTATATACAAGTATACATGTACATCTAACATATACATATATATATACAAGAATATATATACATATACATCTAACCATAACAATATAAAAAAAAGTAAGAAAAATGTGGTATTTTAGAATACCTCTTCAGAGATTTGCATTTTGCTTATACCAATCTTCGATCCTTTAACATATATATATATATATATACATACAAGAATACATATACATATACATATACATCTAACAGTAACAATAAAAAAACTTAAAAAAATGAGGTATTTTAGTATACCTCTTCAGAGATTTTTATTTTGCTTATACCAATCTTCGATCCTTTAACCGTTTGATAGCAATTATGCATCTTAAGCCATGAAAATGAATATATATATATATATATATATATATATATATAATATTATTATATTATTAATAATTATAGTTTATATATGAAAAGAGATATTATTTATTTATTTATTTTAAAATTCTACCAATATTATTTAAAATAAATTAAATGAAAATAATAAAATCGATGAGTGATAATAACAACTAAATTTTGTGGTTTATCCACTTTTTTATAAAAAAATAATAATAACAACTAATATGGTCAGTCATTATATTTTCAAATATTTTTGCTTTTAAGTTTTTTATTTAGATATGTTTTTATTGAATTTATCAATATGTAACTATCAATTTTTAAGATATTAATGTAAAAAATAGTAATAAAAAAAATAAAATCTTACAAAAATATAATTGCTTCCTCAAAATCACAAGAAAAATCATTATAGGTTGCATTGATTAGTGAGATTTTTTTCTCTTTTGCAATCTCTTTTGAGTTCATGTTTTATTTTTCATCAAGATTTATCTTATTTGTTTTATATTTGACTTAATTTGTTTAGTTTTTTGTGTGATTATTTCTTAGTTTGATAAAAAAAAATTTAATGAAAATCGTTGTGAAAAACTGTTAGATATTAATTATGATTAATTATTATAAAAATTTTGATTATTCATTAGATTATTTATTAAATAATTATTGTATTTAATAATTTAATTAAATTGTGAATGTGTTAATTTTTTTAATTTTATTATTTGTTAATTTAGTGCTTAACTGTTAGTTGAGTTAATTATTAACTTTGTAGATATGATAAGTTTTTACATGCAAATAAAATTTTTTGGATCGATGTATATTTTATATTGTTGAAATATTGATGTTGGAAATATAGTATCACATCGGTTGTGTAATAGAAGTGTAATAGGTTTATATATAGGTATAGAGGTTGAGTCACTACGTCTTGAGACTTTTTAGTGTAAGACTGCTAAGCCCATATAGATCCCATATAAGGCCCACTAGTACCAAAATATAAAAATCTAACATGGTATCAGAGCAATATAGTGGAGCCCAATATATATTTACACAAGTGGTGTACAAGTCCATGTGTGTAGGATCTCTGAGGCACGAAGTAGTGTACAAGTCAATGTGTGTAAAACCTCCATGTGTGTAGGACCTCTGAGACACAAAGTAGTGTACCAGTCCTGGTAAACTAACCTCTGGTGTACAAGTCTAAACAAGTTCGACCGAGTTGAACTTGAGTGAGGGTGTTAGAAATATAGTATCACATCGGTTGTGTAATAGAAGTGTAATGGGTTTATATATAGGTATAGAGGTTGAGCCACTAAGTCTTGAGACTTTTTGATGTAAGATCTCTAAGCCCATATAGAGCCCATATAGGACCCACTAGTACCAAAATATAAAAATCTAATAATTGATTTCAAGTTTGAATTAATAGAATTGTTTAATATTTATAAATTTTTTTAATTTTATATTTAATGCCCTCTCAATTTTGGTGCTAGTTCCGCCACTAGTCCAAATAATATTATCTAATAAATTATAAGATATATTAATTATATATATTAATTTCTTTTGTCAGACGCAAACAATTCTATGTTTAATGTGAAATAATAAGAATATTTAAAAATATAGTCAACAAAAACATTGAATGCTAAAAAAAAAAAACTTAGAAAGTGATTTAGCCTTTGAAATAGAATATAGCTAAATTGTTTCACAATTTGTAATTTTCATGAATTATTTTTTCCTTCAATGATTAATCTATAGAATATTTAGAGATTTGACTAGATGTGATGAGAAAAATGAGAAAACGTGATAGAAAACGTGATAGAAAACGTGATTTTAACCTAATGTGTAACAATAAAAAATTGTCCCATATGCGCAAAGGCAAAACTAATGAATTGGGTGATTTGTTGTTGTAATTGTTTTTTTTTTTTTTTTTTTTTTTTTTGAAGAAACAAAAATGATAAATTACTTTCCCATAATCAAGGTAGAATGCAATTTCTCAATTAGCGTCGCCACCGCCGAAGATGGACAAGTGCAACATTTCTGACATTGAGCTATTTTTCTTCCCAGTTTTACCAAATGGTTGTTGATATTGTGATCAAAGTTGAGATTTCACATTTGAACTTTTGTATATAAAATTCTTGTTTATAAATGCTATTATATAATTTTATTATTCAAATTATATTTACAAATTTTGGTTTGGGTTTATGAATCTTATGCGTATGAATATGATGATTGTGGATATTAATTTTTAGTTAATTATGTTGAATTATTAAAAAAATGTTTTGGTAATCGGCCACTATAGACCTTTTTTTTATACAGTGATAGTTACTTAGTGAATGATTATTAAAGGTGTTTCAAACATCATTTAATACCATAAAATATTACATTTAAAATACACTTTTTAAGAATAATTTTGAAACAAGATATGATACTGATAAACAAATCTCTCATAATGTAATTTCAACTAAGGTTCTACCACCCCGCCTCTTACTACGTCGGATAGTGGAGACCGCCACCACAGTAGCCAAGTCACAGACTCAGGGTCACCAAAGTCAAAATTCTCGTATTTACCAAAGTCACAGACTCATGGCCACTGCTAGTTCTAAATTACAAGATAAGTCAAGAAGAAATCTCTTGAAATCGATTCTAAATTCCTAGATCTATCAAAATCCATAAATTCAAAAATAAAAATTTACTTATTTCAGATATCTCCTATAATCAATAAAATTAAGTGGATAGATGAATGATGATGCCAAAAACAAAAAAATTATCATAAAGAAGTTAGGACGATCAATCTTATCATAAAGAAGTTCGATCCAAGAGGAGTTAGAAGAGAAAGAGAGAATAAATTGTAAAACATATGGTTTAGGTTGAGAGATTTGGGGGTTTACAAGAGGAGTTAGAAGAGAAAGAGAGAATTAATTGTAGACCATATGGTTTTGGTTAAGAGATTTGGGATTTTATAAATAGAAAAATTCTAAACTCTCTCCAAGGATCACCACCATTAATGTATAGGTCCTAGTAGGATTAGGAATAATATTTAAATTTAACTAGCATCCAAATTCCTTATTTAATTTGAAATCCATTTATCTAGAAATAATCCACTACAAATGTAAAGGTCCTACTAGGATAATGACTAATATTTGAATTTAAATTTATCCTAATTTAACTAAAATATAAAATTCCCAATTTTCCCCAAGGGTTAGGTCTAACTCCAAGACCAGATATTACTAAAACACAAATATTTATATATATTCTCATAAAAGGTAAACGAATATGATTCTATGTTTTAAACTTCTTCTTTTTCCTTAAAATTGATTTGTCTAAAAAGAGATAAGAATGAAAATTACGGAATACCATTTTAGAGCTTTTCTTTGCTTATCCAAATCTTTGATCCATAAACCATTTGATAGCAATACACAACTTAAACCACCAAAGGATAAGAAGATTGGTGTCGAAATGATATCATATAATAAATTATATGATAAGTTTATCATATTTATTAATTTCTTTTGTTTTATCCGGATAATTCAACATTTTAATGTAAAATAATAAAACATTTGAGAATATTGTTAACAACAAAATTAAATGCTGAAAAATAAAACCTAGAAGAGAATTTACTCATTGAAATGGAAAATAACAAAATTATTTTACAATTTATAATTTCATTAAATATCTTTTTTCATCCTGTCAGTCTATTATGTAATAGGAGATTTTACATGATGTGATGAGAGAAAGTGATTTTGATTGAATGTTTAATTGTCCTTGTATGGATTGCTGCAATAGATATCGGCTGGCTAAAGAAGAAGTACACATTCATTTATTATACAGAGGAATCATGTGGAGTTATACTTTTTGGTACTTACATGGGCAAAAAGATAGTGGAGATGAAGTTAGTGATAGAGTGTCTTGTGATAAGGAATTATGTGAAGTTGAAATGGAAAATGTTGATAAACTGATTGATATGATATAGGAAGTTTATCCCCATATGACAGATAGAATAGAACAAAGCACTAATAAGCACCAAGATCCAAATGAAGATGCCAAAAATCAAATTATTATAAGATGCTAAACAACCTTCATTTCATGGTTGTGATAAGTATTTCATCTTGTCTTAAGTGGTGAAATTCACAAATATCAAGTGCATGAATGCTTAAAGTAATAATTTGTTTGACATGTTGCTAATCTTGCTTAAGGATGCATTTCCCATGTGTAAAACAATGCCAAACTAAAACTACGAAGAAGAGAAAATGGTAAGTGATGTTGGTATACTTTATGAGAAAATGGATGCATGTTAGAATGATTGTATTATCTACTACAAGGAACATTCAAATACAATCCAGTATCCGGCTTATGATCTTCCAAGGTGGAAACCAAATAAAGGTGGTGGGCCAAAAGAAAAAAAGATTGCCAATAAAGTATTAAGTTATTTTTCAACTACAACAAGAATACAAAGAATTTTTATGTCTTAAAAAATGACTGAAGATATGAGATGACATAGTGAAAAGAGCATAAATGATGGGGTCCTACGTCATCCAACAGATGTGTAGTCTTAGAGAAGTTTTGATAATATTTATAATGAATTTGCTTTGGAGGCTCGAAACATAAGGCTTGATTTTGCTACATAAGGATTCAATCCTTTTGAAAACACGAATATTTCATATAGAATTTGGTTAGTTATTTTGTTTATTTATAATCTTCCACCATGGATGTGTATGGAAGAGTCATTCATTTGTAACTTTACTAATCCTAGGGCCTAAAGACTTGGGATATGACATTGATGTTGACATGAGGGCAATGATTGATGAATTGAAGGATGTGTGAGAGCTTGGGTTAGATAAATATGATGCTTTAATGAAAGAAAAATTTTCAAATGAAAGTGTCGTTAATGTGGACAATAAATGACTTTCTTGCATATAGCTATGTTTCTAATTAAAGTACTCAAGGAAATCTAGCATGTCCTTTTTGCAATAAAAAAATATGCTATTGTCAACAAAGGAATGTTTCCAAAATTTGTTACATGGGTAATAAAAATTTTTACCGATGAATCATAAATGGCATAAACAAATGGCACAATTTGATGGTTAAAAAAAAGAAAGCATCACGAGAACAATTACATGGTGATGATGTTCTAAATCAACTTATTCATATGAGCAAATAATGTTTGGGAAAAGCAAAGAAGAGGCAAAAACTTCCTTGGCAGGAATCGAGCATAATTGGAAAAAACATAGTATTTTTTTTTACTTTACCCTATTGGCATAAGCAAAAGTTGCGTCAAAATTTGGATGTGATCTATATTGAAAAAATAAAATAAAATTTGACAACATTATTAGTACACTTATGACTATTGAGGGGTTGTTTGGTTCATGGTAATGTAGAAAGAGTACCATGTGTTAAGTGATAATCTAAAAATATTATAATGTTTGGCATTGCACCGGTAGTAATCTGGATGGTAATATCACATTACCAACTTATAAATATTACCAAGAAAGTTGATCATTCTATTATCACCAAATTTGGTGTCTATCTTGGATTACTGTGGTAATTTTATAATTTTTTATATTTTAGCAAATTAATTACCATGACAATCAAACAAGACAATAAACTATTCCTGGTAATAAGAGTTCTCAACCAAACATGGTTATATCAAATTACCGCAATATTCCCAACCATATAACATTCTCACTCATATTACTATGGTAATCTTGTTATGTGATAATATGTCATTACACGAACCAAACGGCCTCTGAAGGTAAAATAAAAAATTCATTAAAGGCCTAGTTAGACTTACAAGAGATGGGTATCGAACAATCATTACATCTAAAAGAAGTTAATAGCAAGATAGCATTGCCCACTGCTTGTTATATGTTATCGAATGATGAAAAAAGAGCCCTTATGTCAGTGGTTGAAGTGAATCAAGTTTCCTGATGGTTACTAAGCAAATTTATCAAGATGTGTAAACATGAAATATGGTAGAATTTTTGTAATGAAATCACAAGATTGCAATGTGTTCTTGGAGAGATTACTTCTATTAGTAGTGCTGGATTTATTACCTCGAGTTGTTTCTAATGCTATGATGGAATTAAGTATATTTTTGAAAGTTTTATGCTCTAAAATTTTAAAAGTAAAAGATTTGGTTCATGTACAAGAGGAAATTGCATTGACACTCTGTAAGTTGGGACAAAAATTTTCCACCATCCTTTTTTGATATTATGGTATGTCTACCAATTCACTTAGCCTGGGAGGCTAAAGTTGGTGGTTATGTAAATTATAGATGGATGTATTCCGTTGAATGGTATATGTCCAAATAACTTCTCATCATTTACATTTTTTTAATCATCTTCTGCAAAGATTTATAACTAGTGTTCTTTGTTAAATATATGGATAAACTTAAGGGGAATGTTCTTAACAAATCACGACCTAAGGGATCTATTTGTGAAGGATATCTAGCAGAAGAATGCTTGACATTTTGTTCTCTATACTTGCATCTTATTGAAACAAAATTTAATCATCCAAAATGAAATTATGATGGAGATTAATTATCAAGAATACCTCATCCTTGCAAATTTGTTTTTGCACTTGCAATCTTTTGGAAAACCAAATATTGAATAGTTGAGTAATGACTTACTAAATGCGGCTATTATTTACAAATATTGAATAGTTGGTTATAGAAAGGTTAGTTATTGGAGTGTTAGTGTCAACACGACACAAAAACTTGTTACAAATGAAGCATTTCTTCTAGTTTCTGAAGCAACTCATGTTTACTATATTAAAGGATTGAAAGATCACACATGGACTATTATTATCGAGATAAAGCCAAGAAATCTTTATGAATTCCAAAAAATGAAGAAGATCCATATCAAGAAAAATATGTTGTTTATGATGTCCGTGCATCACAACCACAAGATGATTTTGAAGATATAGATTGGAATAAGCATGGAGTTGAAGATATAATAGTGGACTAATTGAAGCTTTTCAACTTAATTATTATTGTTTTTTAACATTCTTCATTTCGGTAAGATTATTTACCTATTTGTATTTATTACTTTGGATTCGATCTTGTTATGTTAGCATTAATTAGTATACTTTCTTAAATGTTATTTATGATATTCTATTTTTTCCTTTACTTTCATGTTTGTGTTAATCATTAATATTTGTTTTTCTTTTTTACATGAGGGTAAACAACATCGCATTCAATTACAAGGATTATATTGAAAATGGAAAGGAAAGGAAAAGCATGAGTTAGAAATAATTCAAATTCAAAAACACAAAATATTCAAATACTAAACCAAGTAGATGATGAAGATGTTTAAATTAATCTTAACTATTCATTGCTGTCAATATTTCCATCATCTACCACATCATCGAATGAAATATGTTCTTCTTTAGCATCTCCAAGTAAAAGATATTGAAAAGGTAATGAAATATTATTTTTAATTTGTATATTTTATGTATTGAATACTATAAATATTATTAAATTCATGGATGGCTTTGTTGAAAAAATAAATGTGAGTGGAAAGGCTAAAGGTGTCAAATCAGAAGGAATTGAAGTTGAAATATATGATGGCAGGTAAAATAAACCATCCCATATCAACCATCTATAAATTGTTGATTTAATATTTTGAAAGCCTAAATTATTTTCTAGTACTTGTAAAATATCTTGTTATAATTTTGTAACTTCTATCATTTAGAATCTTAATTTATGTTATTATTTTGCCACAAATGTACATGACTATAACACCGAAAACCATTAGTGAAATATATGTTCTTTTCCAATGAAAAATTAATGGGACATAGATATCTTATTCTCAATATCTAAAATTAAAGCTGAATACTCTTTTTGCTTGATATTTGGTCATGGGGTTCTCACACAATCAACCAGAAGAAGAAGAAGAAGTGAAGAAAGTTTTTGAGAATTCAGTAAAGTGCAGATATTCTAATTGCATGTTGTGTATAAGGCAACCAATTTTTGAGAAGCATAAAACCCAAGATGATCGTTACAAACACCCACCTTCTTTTATTCCTACTAATGTGTGGAAATAAATGATAGGCAAATGGATGGGAGATTATTAGTATGTTTAATATATATATATAACACTTCCCCCACTTCTCGAATTCCCCCCCCCCCCAAATAAACAAGCCCTTTGAGGTCATGAACTTTCTTAGGAGTCAGAGAATTTCTAATGCTCTCATTGAGGCCATAGACGCTCGTTGGAGTGCAAAATTCTATCAAACTCGATGCTCTCAGGAGTAATGGTGAAATTTCAAAGATGAAGATGAAGATATTTTCTCAAACTCACTATGAGGTCATGAACTTCCTTAGGAATCAAAGAATTTCTAATGCTCTCATTGAGGTTATAGACGCTCATTGAAGTCGAAAATTTTCTCAAACTCACTTTGAGGACATCGACACTCTCAAGAGTGATGGAGAGATTTTAAAGATGAAGTTGAAGGTATTTTCTCAAACTCACTTTGATGTCTCTCATTGAGGTCATAGACGCTCATTGGAGTGGCAAATTCTCTCAAACTCACTTTGAGGACGTCAACACTCTCAAGAGTGATGGAGAGATTTCAAAGATGAAGATGAAGATAATTTCTCAAACTCACTTTGAGGTCATGAACTCTCTTAGGAGTCAAAGAATTTCTAATGCTCTCATTGAGGTCATAGACGCTCATTCGAGTGGAAAATTTTTTCAAACTCACTTTGAGGCCATAAATACTCTTAGAGAAGTGATGAAAAAAATTCAAATATAAAGGCATTTGCTGAAACTCACTTTGAGGTTGTGAATCCTCTTAAGAGTTAGAGAATTTCTAATGCTCACTTTGAGGTCATAGATGCTCATTGGAGTGGAGAATTTCTCTTAACCTCACTTTAAGGTCATAAACACTCATTGGGGTTGGAAAACAAAATTCGAAAACACATTTTGAGATCATGAGAAATTATGAAATTGTGAAATCCACTTTGAGGTCTTGGCACTCATATGGGTTAAAAAAAATCAAGTCCATTATTATGTATTGAAAAAAACAAATAAATCAAATAAATTGACAATTGAACTCAGCAGTCTCAAGATGTCAAAAATCAAAAACTCAAAGAGTTTCACATGGCAAGAACTGAAGAAAAAAAATCAAATGAATTGACAATTGAAATTAGCAGTCTCAAGATATCAGGAGTCAAAGAGTTTCATAAGTCAAGAGCTGAAGAAAAAAAATCAAATGAATTAACAATTAAACTCAGCAGTCTTGGGACATCAAAAGTCAAAGACTCAAAGAGTTTCACAAGTCAAGAGCTGTTTTCACAAGCATGAAAGCCAAAGCTTTTGAAAAATAAAATCAAGTTTGTGACTCATCAACATAGAGAATCTACAACTTGAAATCAAAATCAAATCTAAGATGCAAACTCAAATGACCAAGATAAAATCAAATGTACAAGACAAGCTCAAATATCCAAGATATAAGTTTCAAATGAATCAACAAATGAGCTCAACAATCTTAAGGCATCAAAGGTCAAAGGGTTGGAGAGTTCACAAGTAAAATCATGTAAAAATCAAGTTTGTCATTCATCAACATAGAGAATCAACAATTCGAAATCCAAATCAAATCCAAGATTCAAATTCAAACGTCAAAGATGCAAATGTCCAAGATAAACTCAAATGTCTCAGATACAAGTTTCAAATAAATTAACAAATGAGCTCAACAACCTCAAGGCATCAAAGGCTAAAGGGTTAAAGAGTTCACAAGTTACAAAAAGTTTCACAAGCATGAAAGTCGAAGCTTATGAAAAGTCAAATCAAGTTTGTGATCCATCAACATAGAGAATCCACAACTTGAAATCCAAATTAAATCCAAGATGCAAACTCAAATATAGAAGATATGTTCAAATGTCCAAGATACAAACTTCAAATTAAGCAACAAATGAGCTCAACAACCTCAAGGCTAAAGGGTTGAAGAGTTTACATGTTGCAAAAAATTTCATAAGCGCAAATAATGTTCGAGATGCAAAATTTGATGAAGACCAAAAGTCAACAAAAGTCAAAGCATGCTTTTTTGGTGAAATAGTTAGAAAGAGATGAAATGCTACAATCATTGTTTACTTAGGCCCATAAGCCTAAGTGGCATCAAGATGATTTCAAATTTCTTGTACTTTCAATAAAATCTATGAATTCATGTTTATTAAAAAAATGAATGAAATTGATTGTCACCACTTGTTTCCTTGTTCACACTTATTTCTTAATCTGAGGTTCCTGCGACAATGCCCACGGTAATTAACATTAGAGGCCTGCCCCTAATGGAACTCATTAACCTACAATCCCTTGAAGTCTAAAAAAAAATTAGAATTTGATTTGTGATCCATCATTTTTAACAGATCAATCATAATTAAAGGTCGAGTAAGAATAAAAGAGCCCACAAATTCCGGCACGCTTGGTGGGACTCAAACTTACAATCACCTGATTAGAAGCTCACTATCATGGAATTCTTCTTAACTATTTGTAGTGCATCAAAGAAATTTATAAATCAGCATGAGGAGTCATTTCTTGAGTCTTGAAATGAGAAAAAAATTGTCCTCTCTTGAACTAAGAGCAGTTCCCCTTGGTCAACCTTAGGCACTCCATTGCAAAGGACTTTGTTGGGATAGTCTTGGGCTTCTTGAACATGTCACTCTCTTCTCATTTGGTAGTGATAGTGAATGAAGGGTCCTCTCTATCCTTTCTAATCTTGATGATCAGAATTCTCTTTGGGAAAGTGAGTCTATTGAAATTGATGTTCAAGTAGCTTAAATCTTGTCATAAACCTCAACGAGTAAAATTACATTAGGGCGACATCCCTTTGTTGGTAAACATGGTATGTGAGCTTCAGTTGGTAATGATGGAGGACTCGGCAGAAAGGTGACAAAGTCTAACACCATCCCAAATTTGATTTTCGCTCTAGTAAGCCTTACGCATGTAGAAGTATAAGGTAGCTTCAATTTGGTGCCTTCTCTCAGCAAGATAGTGCATGAGACATGGCACCGAATAACTTCTCTTGAAAGATGAATCATTGCCATTTCTAATTAACTTCCTTTTCACACTTTCCCTTGTTTAGTACTTTGTAGGGAAACACATTTCCTATAAAGTATTTCCTTGCAAAGTATTTACTTTTCCTGTAAAATTATAATATAGTGTTTGGCATGCACTTTGAATATTGTAATTGAAATACATGCAAAACGAATTCCTTTGTTTGATATGAATAATCTTTTCATGCAAAGTTATGATTATTCCCAATTTTACACTTTAATAATAATAAAATAAAATAAACCATACTTTCATGATTTCTATTTGGGGCAAGCCCCTAATGTTTATTACCCTGGACATTGTTCTAGGAACCTCAGATTAAGAAATAAGTGTGAACAAAGAAACAAGTTGTCACAATTAATTTCATTCATTTTTTTAATAAACACAAATTCATAAACTTAATTGAAAGGACAAGAAATTTGAAATCATCTTGATGCCACTTAGGCTTATGGGCCTAAGTAAACAATGATTGTAGCATTTCATTACCGTCCGACTATTTTGCCGAAAAGCATGCTTTAACTTTTGTTGACTTTTGGTCTTTGTTAAATTTTTCATCTCGAAAATGATTTGTGCTTGTGAAACTTTTTCCAACTTGTGAATTATTCAACCCTTTAGCCTTGAGGTTGTTGAGCTCATTTGTTGATTGATTTGAAGCTTGTATCTTGGACATTTGAACTTATCTTGGACATTTGAGTTTGCATTTCATCTCTTTTTAACTATTTCACCAAAAAAGCACGCCTTGACTTTAGTTGACTTTTGGTCTTCATCAAATTTTGCATCTCGAACATTATTTGCACTTATGAAACTTTTTGCAACATGTAAACTCTTCAACCCTTTAGCCTTGAGGTTGTTGAGCTCATCTGTTGCTTGATTTGAAGCTTGTATCTTGGACATTTGAACATATCTTCTATATTTGAGTTTGTATATTGGATTTGATTTGGATTTCAAGTTGTGGATTCTCTATGTTGATGGATCACAAACTTGATTTGACTTTTCATAAGCTTCAACGTTCATGCTTCTGAAACTTTTTGCAACTTGTGAACTCTTTAACCCTTTAGCCTTTGATGCCTTGAGGTTGTTGAGCTCATTTGTTTATTTATTTGAAACTTGTATCTCAGACATTTGAGTTTATCTTGGATATTTGCATCTTTGACGTTTGAGTGTGCATCTTGGATTTGATTTGGATTTCGAGTTGTGGATTCTCTATGTTGATGAATGACAAACTTGATTTTTACATGATTTTACTTTTCAAAAGTTTCAGCTTTCATGTGTGTGAGTGTGAAATTTTTTGCAACTTGTGAACTCTTCAACCCTTTGACCTTTGATGCCTAAAGGTTGTTGAACCCATTTGTTAATTCATTAGAAACTTGCATCTTGGACATTTGATTTTATCTTGGATATTTGAGCTTATTTTGTACATTTGATTTTATCTTGGTCATTTGAGTTTACATCTTGGATTTGATTTAGATTTAAAGTTGTAGATTCTCTATGTTGATGAGTTACAAACTTGATTTTGTTTTTCAAAAGCTTTAGCTTTCATGATTGTGAAACTTTTTTTAGGACTTGACTTGTGAAACTCTTTGAGTCTTTGTTACAAACTTGATTTTATTTTTCAAAAGCTTTAGCTTTCATGATTGTGAAACTTTTTTTAGGACTTGACTTGTGAAACTCTTTGAGTCTTTGACTTCTGTTGCCTTGAGATTGTCGAGTTCAATTGTCTATTCATTTTTTTTTCTCTTCAAGTCTTGACTTGTGAAACTCTTTGATTATTTGATTTCTAATGTCTTGACATTGCTAAGTTCAATTGTCAATTCATTTGGTTTTTTTCAAGACATAATAAGGGACTTGATTTTTTTTATAACCCTTATAAGTGCCAAGACCTAAAAGTGGGTATTACAATTTCATAATTTTTCATGATCTCAAAATGAGTTTCAGAATTTTGTTTGCCTACCCAAATGAGTGTTTATAACCTCAAAGTGTGTTTAAGAGAAATTTCCCACTCCAATGAGCATCTATGACCTCAAAGTGAGTATTATAAATTCTAACTCTTAAGAAGATTCACAACCTCAAAGTGAGAAAGTGAGTTTCAACAAATGCCGTTATCTTTGAAATTTTTTCATCATTTCTCTAAAAGTGTTTATGAACTCAAAGTGAGTTTGAGAAAATTTCCTACTCCAATGTAGGGCTGTAAACGAGCCAATTCGTTCGTTAAAAGCTCGAAGGCTCGGCTCGTTAAGGGCTCGGCTCGGCTCGTTCGTTAAGTTAAATGAGCGATTCTCAAGCCTGATTATTAAGCTCATAAAATAAACGAGCTGAGCCTGAACACGTTATATGAATCATTAAAAGCTCATTTATATGAATCGTTAAAAGCTCATTTATATGCTCATTAAAAGCTCATTTATATGAATCGTTAAAAGCTCATTCGTGAGCAGACTCATTTATATGAATCATTAAAAGCTCATTTATATGAATCGTTAAAAGCTCATTTATATGCTCATTTATATGAATCGTTAAAAGCCCGTTTATATGAATCATTAAAAATTCATTTATATGAATTGTTAAAGAATTTGTATAATGTATCAACTAAAGCTTGTTTATAAGAATCATTAAAGGACTTGTTTATCATCACGTTAATAACACATTTATAAAAATCATTAAGGGATTTATTTATAGTATCAATGTATCATATACATTTACATATGTTCTATGTTTATTGTTTTATAGGAATTTTCAAGCTATGGAAGCAACGGATTTATCACTAAAATGAAGTTCTTCTTATATGAACACTTGTAGACTTAATTATATTGATTTTGAATTATGCCAAGACTTCATTGATGTTTGATTTTGAACGTGGTTTATTTTGAAGTCTAATTTTGCTATGTATGACTTGAATCTTTATGTGATGGTTTTTTATTTTTCTAATTTTAGACTTGATTGTTTTAGTGTTTCACAACAAAATTTGAAAGATGAGCAATTGAGCATAGATAGCTTGATGATTGTAACTCTTATTCATTTTGTTATTATTGTTTAGTGAGGCTTTTGACAAGTTTGAACTTGAGACGAGCTTTAAATGATTCCCGAGCTCAAATCAAGCCAAGCCTTAAATGATTCCCGAGTTGAGCCGAGATGAGCCTGCATTAAAGAAGCCTCAATGATGTTTTATTTAATATAAAAATTAAAATTAAAAAAATTATCAATCTTAAACGATCTAACGAGCTGAGCCCGAGCCTTTAATTTTCTTAACGAGCTAAGCCCGAGCCTCATTAATGAAACTCGAAATAAGCTAGGCTCGAGCTCGATCAAAATAGTAACGAGTCGAGCTTGAACATAGCCAAGCTCGGCTTGGCTCGTTTATAGCCCTACTCCAATGAGCATCTATAACCTCAGTGAGATCATTAGAAATTCTCTGACTCTTAAGAGAGTTTACGACTTCAAAGTGAGTTTGAGAAAATATCTTTATCTTCATCTTTGAAATCTCTCTGTCACTCTTGAGAATGTTGATGGCCTCAAAGTGAGTTTGAGAGAATTTTTCACTCCAATGAGCGTCTATGACCTCAATGAGAGTATTAAAAATTCTCTGACTCCTAAGAGAATTCATGACCTCAAAATGAGTTTGAGAAAATATCTTCATCTTCATCTTTGAAATCTTTCCATCATTCGTAAGAGTGGCGATGACATCAAAGTGAGTTTGAGAGAATTTCCTACTTCAATGAGCGTCTATGACCTCAAAATGAGCATTAGAAATTCTCTGACTCCTCAGAGAGTTCATGACCTCAAAGTAAGTTCAGAGAGTCCTTCAATCTGCAAAATTACAAAATTACCTTTGGCTTTTACTAAAATCCCATTTTCTCCCTTTCTTTTTGCATTTTAACCTTTCCAAAGTCATTTTTTCATATCACACCTTGGTTTCTTCACTTTTCATAATTTTCTTGTAGTTTATGCAAATAAGACCCTAAAATTTTGACATTTTCACATTTTCCTTAAAATTTGCAATAAAACCCAAAATTTGCAATACAATCCCCGAATTTCCTTTTTTTTTAACATTTTTTTCATTTGTTTGCAAATAAACCCCTGAACTTCTTTTTTCTCATTTTCTTTTTTTTTTACAAAGAAAAAGCCGAACATCTTTTTTCACTTTTTTTTTTTTTTCATTTTTTGCAAGTAAAACTGAATTTTTACTTTCCTAATTCTTTCCTAGAAATTTGCAAGCATGACAACTTGCATGGATGTGGTCATAGGGGCAAATAAGAATTTTTCATTAAAACAATATTCACTCACAACATGCATACATGAGGGATGGGAGATTACATATATAGCATGGCAAAGGAAATGGGACCTACGAAGCATTCACATGATAGAAGACTGAGGTATGGCATAAAGCATCATATAAGGCATGGGATAGGGTTTTCAAGCATGACATACAAAGCTTCTACTTCATGGATCATGTAATACATATTTTATAACAAATTGTAACGCATCGTACCGTGAATTTTCCTCCTCCCAACATCCAAGCTCTTCGTCAATGCTACTCTTTTTCGGTTATCTTCTTTTTCTTGTCTCTCCTCTTTATTGTTTTTTCTTTGTCTCATCTCTCCTCAAAAGGTCTTCTTTTTCTTCGATCTCTCTTTTTTTTTTTCTCCCTCTCTTTTTTTTCTCTTCTCATCCCAAAACCAATCATAAACACCCCCACGGGTTAATTTTTTTTGGATAATTGGTTATAAACCCCTCAAAAATTCTATAATTACATATTTACCCTCAGAATAAACATAATCGTATATATACCCTCGAAAAATATAGGTAATTGCGGATATATCCCTACTGTTAGATTCTGTTAACAGAAATCATCTTTCTTTTTTTTAATTTTATTTAGGGCATGTTTGGATAGGCCAGAATTATGGCATAATCTATACAATATGCCATAATTTCATATTTTTAGACAATTATGCCATATTGACTGTTTGGGTGCTTATTTTAGAGTAAAAAATAAGGCATAATATAGGTATTATGGCATAAAAAAATATTCCACTCTTAGTGTAATATTTTTTCATTGTAAAAAGTCTCTATTTTTTATTCAGCCACCCAATCATCAGTCCATTGGTGGCCAGGCCGCCCTCCGGCGACCGGCCTTCAGTTTAGCCGGCCTCCAACGACCGACCATCGGTCCACCGCCGATCTGACCACCAATCCACCGGCCTCCGGTGACACGGCAGCAATCCATCGGTGGTCCGGACGACCTCCGGTGACCGGCCACTGGTCCTGCCGGCGGGCCGGGCGGCTTCCGGCAACCGGTCACTGGTCCATCAACAGTCAGACTACCGGTCAACTGGCCCCTAATGACACACCGACGATCCACCAGTTGTCCAGCCGGCCTCCGATGATCCCTCACCGGTCCACCGGTGGTCCGACCATCGGCCGACTGGTTTCCGGTGACACGTCGGTGGTCCACTAGTGGTCCGGTTGGCCTCCGATGACCGGCTGATCTCTATAATTGTTTTTTTATTTTGTTAACCAAACATTCATTCTGTACGAATAAAATATGCTATAATTTCTGTAATAATCACTTGCACTTCCTATATAATAAAATTATGTCATATTTTTTTATTTTGCAGCCAAACAGACCCTTAAAAAAAATTAATTTGAATTTTTAAAGAAAAAATTATTTGATATAATTTTTTATTAATAAAAATATATGTAAACAATAATCATTGATGACATTTATTTTTTCATAAAAAATTGTGGCAATTTATCATAAAATGCTATGAATTATCAGGTAATTTTTTCAAATTTGTTGACATTCTTTTCATACCAAAATATTTTTCACATATTGTAATAACATAGTGTCATAAAAATGTTTGAGTGTTACACAATATTTTTTAAAAAAATATTGTGTTACTATATATTTTTATAATTAGTGACGAGTGACAATTTATGTGATGATTCAGACTCATCGTTAAAGAAATTTTGTTCCATACATTCATTTAAATATGACAAAAATAAGAATGTACCAATGGTTGTTTGGCCCATTGGTATCAGGTCCTTTGCATTAGATTCTTATTTTAGAGGGATCTTGAGATCGAAACCTATGCAAGGCGAGGGTAAGATGTTGTTGAGCTTGCGAGTGCACTCCACATCGGTACCCATCCCTGACTTAAAGCTTAAATGGGGATGCTTATCGCCTAGTGTCAAAACAAAAAAACAAAAACATGAATGTCATTAAAAAATAAAAATTTTGTAACAAGCATAATTGTTAAAAGACATGTTAAAATTAAATAGGTCATCCTAAAAATTCACAATACATCAAAGAACATAAACACCACAGTAACTAACACATAATAGCAATGAAATACAATAATAGGAAACTTATTTATGAAAAATAGCAAAATAAGAGATAAACGTTAAAAAGAAAATGCCTCAAGTGGGAAATTCCATATAGTCAATATCCCAAAACACAAATTTAAAATTCTTGTTCACAAATGTACCTTTAATAAGTATGATAAAAAAGCAAGCTTAATCGAGCTAACAGAGCAAGAATTATTAAGTCTATAAAATCTGGCACGAGCTTATATCACTGATGGACACCAATAGAAATGAACTACACATAGATAGGCTGAATGTTGAACCATGAGGTCCAAGCCAAAATTCTACACCAAACGATTCAACTGATGCACAAGAAAATAGAATAAGGACATTAAATGCTCTAAGGTCTTCCAGGAAAATTTGACTTCAACCTCATTATCCAACTAATACCATAGTTTCGTCATGGATATCACCAAGGAATAATAAAAAGAAAAGACTATGTATTGAGAAGAATTTACCTTCCATTTCCTCTACACCAATAAGGAGCAATGCCGATGATGAAATAATTTATATTAAGCATAAATACCAAGCAAATAAATTCATTTTGCTATTTTTTAATATCTTTTAAATATTATATAATTAATAATTCTATTAATTAAAAGTATTATATGACCAAATTTTTGTAAACAATTAAATAATGAAATAATTTTAAAAAAAATGTTGGCATTTGTATTTATGTCTCATAATCTATTATAATTTATCATAAAGATTTAACATATGATATAAAAGAAATGTACAATCAATTTTTATAAAAAAACTGTTACCACTGTATAATGTATGAATATAAACAAAACAAAATTATATCATATATTTTCCCCTAATAATATAATAAATTTATGTTTTTTTACCTCGGCTATCTTTCTTTAATGAAATTAATTTATATATGAAATTGAGAAAACAAACAAGCATTGCTTATTCATAGCAATACAAGATCTTTTTCTTACGCTTTTAAATTCCTATAGTTTTATTTAATATTGAAGAATGCTCTACATGTCACATCACAAAAGAACTCAATTAGCAAGATTGATACAGAAAACAAGCCTAATTGTGTGGGATGAGGCACCTATGATCCATAAACACTACTTTGAAGCTCACAACCAAACATTGTAAGATTTAACAGAGGAATTTTCACATAGCACTAAAAAAGGTTATTTGGAGGTAAAATAATTGTACTAGGAGGGGATTTCTAGCAAATACTACCTGTCATATCAAACGCATCAAAATAAAAAATTATCCATGCTATAATCTGTTATTCAGATCTTTGGGCAGAATGCAAAGTTTTCACACTCACTACAAATATGAGATTGTCTATCACAAATCTTGATTCCAACACCAAGTTTACTCTTAGCGAATTTAATAATTAGCTTCTTAATATAGGAAATGGATCTTTTCAAACAATGAGCACAAATGATGGTGGTGAAGGTAGTTCCATAACCGTCCCCTAAAATCTACTAATTCAGAACCTTGGAGATCCTCTTGTATCCATTGTGAATACAATATATACATCTTTTCTAATCAACTACATAGAAGAATTTTACCTTAGATCCCGTGCCATTCTTACACCTTATAATGAAACAGTTGAAGACATCAATAACTTTGTTCTGCAATATATTCCAGGATCTGAAAAAATATATCTTAGCTCTAATTATATCTCACGTGAATCAACTTCAAGTTCAAATATTGAAGACCTTTATTCAATAGAGTTCTTAAATTTACTCAGGCCACCAAGTATACCCAACCATGAACTTAAGTTAAAATTAGGATGCGTCATTATGTTGTTGAGAAATATAAGTCAACCTAACGGACTTTGTAATGGAACTAGACTGATTTTAACACAAATGTGCCCAAATATTATTGAAGCTAAGTTTATCTCAGGGTCTCATACAGGTGAAAAAGTATATATCCCACTTATAGTCATGACTGGTCAAGATCAAAAACTTCAACTCATATTGCACCAAAAACAATTCCCTGTTAAACTTTCATATGTAATGACAACCAATAAAAATTCAGGGACAAACACTAGAAATGGTTGGTTTGTATTTACCAAAGCTTGTTTTTACACATGGTTAACTATACATAGCAATGTCCTAACTGACTTCCCCACAAGGTCTAAAAATCTTAATTCTTGATGATGATGGCAAAACAACAAATCAAACTAAAAATATCATTTACAAAGAGATTTTTTTAAATTTATAGTCACAACCATTATTTTATTCTTTTGACTAATGCCAATGTTCAGACAAGGTAAAAAGCCTTTAAAAGATATTATTGTCAATTATAAATGTGATATAGTATAATTTTTCCAAGGATTGTATGGCCTTAATTTTGATGGAATTCCCCATGCTTAAACAATTTATTTTTTAAAAAAAAAAAAATTTTACCTACCTTTCATAACTAAGATTCTAATTTTCTTTATTTAATACAACTTGATCATTATGATTCGCAATGAATTTTCAGAACTTGCACCGCCAAGCTATAACCAGACATTAAAAATCCAAATTTCACATTTATGGGATTGCAATATACTAACAACTCAAAACTTCCTTGGAATAGAATTCCTCGCTACAGATTACAGTGTAAGTCAATTTCTTGCAATGGTATATATTTTTTGAAAATATATAGCGATGTATTATTCTAAAAATCATCCTCATTCTTTACATCACACTTAGAGTCAAATATTCCATTCCAATAGTATAATAAAATATTTATTGTTGTTAGTAAAAGATTTAAGTAATCTTAAGACATTCAGTATTCAGGAAATGAATTAAAAAATTCCCCCTTATTGTAATTCACACATACTGTACATTTTTAAGTCTAACTTTACCACTTCCTATGTGCTTAAATTTATAATATTGCCATTAAGATGTTAAAAGATTACTTATGTTTTTAAAAAAATCCCACAATTTCTGATAATTTGTGAGAAAGGTAGAATGATTCATGACATATTGCTTAGAATTTGTATTCTGTACAATAATTGTCATCTAAGCCTTTAATTTATTATTTAATTAATTGCAATTTTTGCTCGTTATCTCTAAAACCATTTTTGACCACCTATGATGTACTAACAAAACTAAGTATAATGCAATATTTCAAAATTGAATAGGGAGATGAAATCCATATACAAATAAGGAATTTATGCATCCCTAAACAATATGCCATATTCTTTAATAAAAATACCTTGATAAAACAAATTCCTGATGATCCCACTCTTTATCTCTGCCATTATTTTGACTTCTTAATAGAAGAAAAACTTGCAAAACTAGCTAACTCTGACAAGTAGATGATAGGTAACATCACAACTTAATCATTTCCTACCTATAATATAAATTGTGCTTTTCGAGGAAAAATTATTTTACTATGTTTCAGTAATCTACTCAATTTATACTACGTTTATAGATGTAATCAGCATTCTGTTATCTATTGGGCCAATTGTTACAGTCCAATTAACTCTATATAATCAGATAACTCAAAAAAGAGATGCAATAATTAAAAGACAAAGGTAATACTATACATTGAAAATTGTCTTTTAAAAAATCATAAATGTAAAAAAACCATATCACGTTAAATTTTGCTAATTATCATTGTGCAGTGGCACATAGATTAGAATTACTATCTGGAAAAATTGTTTCAGCAAATTAAATGATTAAATTTCTGGCTTAAGGAGTTGCAAATACTAGGAACAAAATTAATAGCAAGGGCCCAATTAAAGATAGCTGGCAGATTTTGGGTGACAAGGAAAATAAAACATGGAGATTGGGTCTCCTTGTCGAACCCCTCTACTGTTATTAATCTAAGGGGTGAGGTGACCATTTAAAAGAAATGAGAAGGAACTAGAAACTAAACAAGCATAAATCCAAGAAATCCAGTAATCAGGAAAGGACATTTTTGGGAGGGTAGCAAGAATAGCTTTCCACTCAATGGTATCAAAGGCCTTTCCTATATCTATTTTAGCAATCATCCTAAGGGGTTTGGAGGTATCAGTTTCAATAGAATGAACAACTTTCTATGTTGCAATGCCATTTTCAATGTAGAAATCCATTTTATTCAGGGTCAACAAGATGTCCAATCACATGCTTAAGATGATTTGTAAAGATTTTAGAAATAACTTTGTAACAAACATTGCATAAGGAAATTCGGCAAAAATCAGTGATATAGCTTGGGTTATTAGATTTAAGGATAACAGCTACAAAAGTTCTACCCCTAATTAATGTATTTGAAAAGTTTGAAAAAAAATTGAAAAATAGATTTGAAAAACTGATCGCCAATAGAATTCAAAAAAAAAATATAGAATTCAACAGTTAACCATCAGGGCCAGGGCTTTTTACCAGGGGCAAAGATTTAAGGTATGAAAGACTTCCCTCTTATTGATGGGTATAGTCAATTCAATCTTATCCTCCTCAATGTGAGTGGTAAAGTCATTCGGCATAGCATTTAAGAAAAAAAATCCAAATTTTGATTTGTAGAGGAGGACCAAAGATTTTGATAATAATTCAGAAAGAAATTTTCAATCTCAGAGTGATTAGAGTAAGCATTACCCCAGATGTCTTTAATATATCTCACTTTGTTGTGGTGCTGTCGGATTTTGACTACATTGTAGAAATATTGGGTGTTTTGATCTCCTCTAGTTAGCCATTGCAGTTTTGCTCTTTGGGCCCATAATAAGGATTTCTGCCTTAGGATTGCATTGTGCCGATTGTAAAGAGCTGGGAGCCACTTTGGATATTACGGGTCACTGGAGTTTGCATTTAGCTCTTCAATGTTGGTAATCTCTCTGTCAATATTTTGAAGTTCTATGCCCAAAGAGGTTATACACATGGTCCTCCACCTGATCAAATTAGTTTTAGTGCTAGCAATAGAGTAGGCAAAGGAGTGCACATAATAACTAGAAGAGTTCATATTCCAACCCATAAGAATACTATTATGGCAGCCTTCATATTCAAACCAATAATTCTAGAAGCGAAAAATTTTGTTTTTATGAGTTGAAAGATTTTGAGCAGATAAAAACATAGGGGAGTGGTCAGAGTTGGTGCGAGCAAAGTGGTGATTAGAGATGTTTTGAAACTTTAAAATCCAAGCATAATTGGTGAGAAAACGACCTAATCTCGCCCACCTTCTGGCGAAACCAAATTGACCATAACACCAGGTCAAACAAGGGTTGATAAAATTCAAATCAAAATAAAGTACGAAAAGGCATTAGCCTTAGAAACATAATGTCTGTAAGAGCCTCACATTTGTTCTTTAAGGCATAGTAATCGCATTAAAGTCTCCAGTTAAAAGTCAAGGGATGTTTAGAGAAGTTATACTAGAAAGAGAATTCCATAATTTTTTGTGATCTAAAAGTATCTGAGAGTTGTATATTGTCGTAAGAATCCAAGTGTTACCTCCCATGGAAATAACCAGATGAAGCCCCATTATGGAGGAAGCTATGGCCGTTACTTTTCCTATAGAGTGATTCTAAAGAGTGATAATTCCTCCAAAAAGACCTACTATAGGGATAGCTACCCAGTCCCACTTTGAGTTATATTTTGAACAAAAACAAAGGATTCTATCAATGTTTGATTTTGTTTCGACTAAATAGATGATATCGGGCTTTTTCCTTCTCATAAAATCATTCAATTAATCCATTGTTCTCGGGTCGGAGATACACCTGTAATTTCAACATAGAATCTTAATAGATATATATAACAATATAAGAAGAAAAGAAAGAGAAAGAAGGTTTAGAGAATGGAAGTTCCCTTTATTTGTGCCGGGATTCTTGCTAGGTTCTCCCCAGGTTCTCTCCATGCCTTTGCCAGAGCTAATAATGGAAGCATCCTCCATATTGAGATCTTTCTCTAGGTTAATTGGCTGTAAGTTGCAAATGGCATTGGATGGTCAAATTAAAATAACAAATAATGTTAAAATGGAAATTATCATGTACAGTGATATATATATATATATATATGTTTAGGTACATTATCGTCAGAGTAGGAATGGATCCATTAGAGAATAAGATTTTTTATGAATAAATAATTTCATTAGCCCTAATGGTTGATGAAACAAGAAGGATGAACACTATTGACCTTAAAATAATATCTTTATTCATTCTTAGATTTACATGATATTTAGATCCAAAAGTAGAAGGGAATGTAAAGGAAGAAAAAGTAAGGGAAGGGTTGACCCTTGTTTGGATAGTCAAATTTTATCGAGGGAAAGGAAATGAGAGTTTTTTTTATAAAGCTTATTTTGTTAAAGAAGGGAAAAGAAAGAAAATGATATATAATAAAAATGATTTACCAATTATACCCTTATTATTAATTTATTCAAAAAATAAATTATTTGGAGATTTGAAGTACAAATAAACTATTGTCCATCATATAACCATATAACATTTGCATAAAGAAGACAAAGACAAAGTTAAAGACTAAAGTGAGACCAATATATATATTTCCCAAACATCTATTTTTAAAAATGCAAACTAATTATTAGTCATGAGAATCTATAGTTGAAAGGACAATTTACCTCCGAATAGCATGTTATCCTATGCAACACCAAGCATGAACAATTTAGGCAGCGGATGCAAAGTAGTTTCTAATTAATTTCTTATTTATGATTTAAAGATCGATTCCTCCTAAGGCTATATGGATCATGAAAAGATCAGTTAGTAAACTATTCTAATATTTTAATTCATAGCATAATAATCATATTTAAAAGTTAAATTAGATAATTATAGTTTTTTCTCTCACTCAAAGAAAATTTTAATTTTATTTATATTTCGAATCAAACTTGGATAGTAAGATAAATAGAATTCTATTAATATAAATTTTTCAAAATATGAATTAAGAAACAAAAAATACAACATAAACAAACCAATAAACAAATAAACAAATAAAAAAAAATAAACTAATAAAAAAGAAATACATAATAACAAGGATTTGCGATGGGTGTCGCAGAAATTAGTATATTTTCTATAAGAAATTTTAGGCATTAACTATCAAAACAAAACCCCTAACATACAAGAACGACATAATGCTCATCATAAATAATTAAAAAACTCATAATAACAAAAACAATATAATAATGAAAGCCAAAAAGGGAGAAATCTAGTGATATAGCAACATTCAAAGCAATATAGATGTGTGATTAACATCGATAAATGGAGAAAGAAAGATTAGAAACACAATATCAAATCAATGCAAGATATATAGAATTAACAATAAGAATCAAATTAAGAGTCGAAAATAAGATGTAAGAAATTACTTTGTAGACAAGATGATTAGTAATTATGAATTGATGTTATGTAATTAATTAAAAAAAAATGGATAATATTAAGGTCTTTTTATAAATTATCAAATTAGGACGTTCTCCCTCCCTTGGCACCCCAAATCAGGGAGCCAGAAAAATGAGATTTTGGAGGGTTTGGGAGGTTGAGAATTAACCCTTCCTTTCTCTTCGTTAAAGTAAAAACATCTATCCAAATAAGGGAAAAGCTCACTTTAACCCTCCGAAACTCTCCCTTTCCTTTACTTCCCATCATCATTGGCCATCAATCCAAACATATCATTAATTAAATAAATTTTATTAATTTATATAATTAGTTATAATAATAAAAATCAATACTAAATAATATGAAGTTATTATTTTAGATAATTATTTAGAATAATTTAAATAAACAACAATTAAAACAAAATTTAGGATTTAGATTATAAAAAAAATTAAATTTTTTTTAAAATAAAAAGAAGAGCGAGAAAGAAAGACGTGATGCTGACATGGATGCCAACTGGGCATCCACGTTATTCTAGACACCTATTTAGGAAGTAAAGATATCATTACTTTTAAAAAACATTCCGACCTATGTAGATTTTATTAAATTAAAAATTAATTTAATTTAATTATTTAATTAAGATTATTGAACTGAAATAACACTTTTGTGCCTAGTAAATATTTAAAATTAAAAAATCATTAATTTAAATAGATAATTATAATTCTTAATATATATCCAAAATTCAATTTTGATAATATTATGCTCTATCAGATATAAATATAAAAATAAAATAAAATTCAAAATAATATATTAAGAGAAAATTTAAAGTATTATTTTCAAATTAATCACCATGAAAATAGATTTAGGGTAAATTACTAAATTGTGGGTAAATATTTAGCTTAATAAAAAATTATATATATAGGCACAGGGGTATACCCGTCGGGTAGAGTACGGGTATGGATTACCCGCTTCAACGGGTAATGGTATGGGTAAGGGTACGTGTAGGGTAGTTGCATACCTTTACCCAACCCGTACCCGCTAAAAAAATAACGGGTAATACCCGTACCCGTACCATGTCAAAGAGGGTAACACCCTCTTTGACCGAATATAGGTACAGGTATACCCATCGGGTAGAGTACAGATTGCCATCTCTACACTCAGATATAGACTCTGATTCTATATTTTTTGAGTTTTTAAATGTTTGATTTATGGAACCTTTGGTGTTTAACTCTTCCTTTGTGTTTTAAAGCTTTCGAGTTGCATTCATCATTTATTTAAAATTTTTAGATTTTACTGTTCATGCTTTAGAATCTTGATTTAATGTTTACATTCTTAAAACATAATTCTTTTACTTAATAAAATTACTAATATAATTATTTTCATATGTTTACCTTAGATGTCAGTCTTTCCTGTAAAGATGATAATTAAATTAAATAATGATGAAAGTGTGATATTTAATTAAAAATTTTAATTATAATAATTATTTTGATTAATAATGATTAAAATATTTTATAAATACAAAAATTATCATTAAATGTTAACCATTATTTATATTTGAAGATCATATATTTGCATTTAGAATATTAAGAATATGAAGATAATTTTATCATATACTCTTCTGCTATATTTTTTATGGGAAAATTACTGTTTGCCCCTCATGATATTAAAAAATCCCTAAAAAACCCCTCCAACTTTTGCACACCCCGAACAACCCTTCTGTTATAGTATAAATTTTTTTTTTACCCCCTATCAGTCACTTGAAGTGGGTCCATGTTATGAAATTTCATTTTTGCCCTTGCAAATGGTGGGAAAAATACCTCCCAATCACCTTATGTCTGACCTTTATGCATACAATTATGCTGCCTTCCTGCTTGCTTTTTGTCAAACAAAGTTTAGAAGACTCATACATCTTCTTCTTATTCTTCTTCTTCTTCTTCTTCTTCTTCTTCTTCTACTACTACTACAACTACTACTACTTCTTCTTCTTCTTCTTCACCTCATTTGGTTTATTCGATTTGAGTTCTGCCGGTTGCCCGATAAGGTGAGAATTTCTTCGTTGCCCTCAGTTTGATCATTCTGCGGGAAGGAAGTAACAACTTATAAAAATGCAGGGCTGTTATGGAGAGTTTTTGTGCTATTGCTAGATACAACGGGGAGGGACGAGTGCTAATGTTCACGGCGCTGACTTCTTGAGAATCAATGTTAGCTGAGATATGTGAGCGATGGGGTCGTAATATTCCCCGTGTCAGGGTGAAGTTTATCACACCTGATGGACATAAAACGGTTTGTCCAGTAGAAAACGAGGTTGACTTTCAGCGCATGTGTCACGAGTACTCCATCTTCAAATGCGCTGTAGTCGATCTTATTGTTGACACAGATGATGTGTCATTGTCGTATCCTACTGAAAATGATGTTTTGTCATTGTAAAGTTCTTCTCTTTATGTTTATGTAGTCATAGAAGTTAATTATTGTTTAATTATCCGATTTACCTTTTAAATATATTACATTACCATTTACATGTTACTTTCTCCGCTTAAATTATTTTGTTTCTGTTTAAATATTTCTCTTACCGTTTAAATTATTTACTTATTGTTTAAATATTTTTGTTACTGATTAAAACATGTTTAATTACCGTTTAAATATTTTATGTTTTTCGCTTAAAACATTGACTTTTTTAGTTTAAACTGAAGTGTTGGCAAGAATTCGGATTCTGCGAGCGCTCCCGTTCCACCACATAGCGACCTTGACGGTGTGGCATGCCTTTCTTCTTTGTGAGATCAATCTGAAGTTTTGCCGTTGGATATCGGACAACATTTTCAATGCGTTTTTAACCGTAGATCTTGCAATGAAACTGTCGCCGACTAGACATCGTAAATAAACAATTATTTAAAAAGAAAAAAATTATTTGAGTGTCAACTTTTGATACTTAAATAGAGATATTGCCATTTAAACATTTTACTTAAATATTTTTGAATCAAAAACAGTATTGTAAATACATAAAAAGTTATACAGAAACTGTAATAATTTACATAGTGACAACGATATTTAAACAATAACAAAGATATTTAAACAAAGACAATGATGTTTTAAACATGGAGACACTTTTATTTAAACGTTAACTTCGAAAAATAAACATAAAACTAAGAATTTAAACAGAGACAAAGATATTTAAACAAAAACTATGATATGTAAATAATATACAATGTTATTTACAAGGTAACTCTATTATACAATATTATATATCAATCTTTTTTCTCCCCCATCAATGAATCCCCCTTTTCAGTGATGCCGGCTGCGCTCCTTTCCTTAAGTATGCGGGTAACATACTTTAAGCACAAGTAAGGGGCATCTGCTTGCTGTAGCCGTAGATTTTCACCATCGAGCAGCTGTTCGATAAACCGCATGACGTAGACAGCACAGTCGACACTTTCTCGTTTCTGCCTTGGGGTGTCAGTGTCATGAACAAGGGGGCGTAGGCTAGAGTCATCGATTCACCGAGGTCCATATCGACTCAATAGTCGAATAGTCTCCGCTGTCGAGATATAAAATTTGATGTTAGAATCCCGACTAAAAGAACACTATTTATAAAACTCTAGTTATCAAAGCACTTACCATCTCTCTAGCTCTCTGTAACATTGCCCATTAACTAGGTTGACTGCCATAATCACAAACCTGCGACAATAACCATATATTAAACAGTATTTAGACAAATTTCAGCAGAAAGTAAACTTTTTTAAACGGTAAACTAAATTCTTAAATGGAGACATCAATATTTATACAGAAAACTCACATTTTCAACAGAAACAACAATTGTTAAACAGATACATAAAATGTTTAAATACAATCCCATTACTTAAATGAAAACCTCATTTTAAAACTGTAACCATATCAACATAAAGGGAAACCTACATTGTAAACATTACACAACATAACAATCGAAAAACTCTTTCGATCGTATACACAGGCAAAAATGAAAACCAAAACAAAACCTTAGCCGATGAATCTCTCTGCAGACTTCAATATCATCCAATAAAAACAGAACCACAAAACAACACCGAAAAATATCTTTTTCTAACAAAATTGTTTAAAAAAAAGCCATAAACACAACTTCTTCAACGGCGTCCACCTCGGCTCAATACCTTAGACTGTGAGCTGATGAAATGCCAAATACTTGAGTTGGAATTCTTCTCCGAACAATGGCGGAACACAAAGTTCTTCTTCAAGACAAGGATGCCCAGGCAGAGACAATTATGGAAATGGAAAAGCTAAAGAGGCGAAGAGAGAAAAAAAAAAGTATAACCGGCGCCAGTAATGGTTGTCTCTAGGGATTACCCGAAAAAATAACCCCCACTCTCTCTCAAACCGGGCACATGATTGCACTGCCACAACTTCCTATGCGAGGAGCAATTTCGTCCATAAAGTTCAAAAGTAACTCTGTTATAGCCGGTTACAACTTTTGGGGTTTGAAAATCATTGACTTTAAAAAGAGGGTTTTTTAGGGATTGCCAAATTAAGGGGGTGTTTTTGGGCAATATTGTAAAGTTAGGGGGTTTTTTGGCAATTTCTTCTTTTTTTATTCATAATGAAATACTTTTTCAATCATAGACAGTTTTTATTTCCATACATGTTGTCTCATTCCTCCGTTCTCAAAATAATGATGAAAGTATGATATTTAATTCCAAAAATTTTTATTATAATAATCATTTTTAATGGTGATATTTAAATATTTTATAAATAAAAAAATTATCATTACATTAATCACTATTTAATGTATAAAGATCATCATTTGCATTAAGCATATGAAAATAATTTTATCATATACTCTCATACTACTGTTTTTTTAATCCTACTGAAATACTTTTCCAATCAAACCCAAATTTTATTGTTATTCCTAATGTCTCATTCCTTTATTCTCGATGTTTCTGTTAATGGTTATCATCTTTGTAATAAGTTTCAGAGTGTATTGTACACCATTGTTGGTTTCAGAGTATATTGTAATAAGTTTTCAAGCAGAGTTTGTATAGAAAAAATTGTTACATCATTGTTGTCTTATTGCAAAGGCTTTGAAGCTATATTTGTTTCAAAGGGTTATGCACCATGAAAGAAATGTAATTCACTTGCTAATGCACTCATATAGTAGCTGAAATGAAGTTAGACAAAAGAAACAAGTCATGATACTCACAATTCAACAAGTGAAAACCATTAAATTAGTGATTTTATTAACTGTAAGAGTTATGATTTAAGAATGAAAATATTGAATCATGATTCTAAAGCATGAAAAGTAAAATTTAAAAATTTTAAATATAATAAATGCAAAGTCTAAAGCTTTTGTTTCATAAGTCCAACATTTGAAAACTTAAAAAACATATAAAGCCCAAGTCTGTAAATATCATAGTCAAAATAGATCAAATTTTGTATAAATATAAAGATATTAAAATTTGAGATCAAAAAATTATTTTAGAATATAGATCTAAAAACTTAAAAAAAAACAAGGTTGATGTGTTAAACGACATATATCCAAGCCTGTGCTTAAATAAAGGAGTCATGAGGAACTAGAATATTATACTTCATATTTTTTTTAACTAATAGGCGACAAGCGCCCCCCATTTAAGAGATTGTTAAGGAACAGACATGTACAGAGGTGCACCAGTTATAGTGGCTTACAAATAACTTAAAAAAATTCTTTTGCTCTGTAACCCCAAAGGGGTTAAATTACTATTTCTCCTACAGGGGGATCCACACCCAGGCTCATGAATAGTAGTGATGAACAGTATTTGACTCGCGTGTACAATACATGAACAGTACATGAACAACATTGCTATGGGAAGGATTCAAACTTTTGCTCTCCCTCTTAACACTCTTGTGTCATACCATTGGGTTATGCAATGATTGACCAGTTCATTTTTAATCATCTTATTAAAAATAATTTTTAATTTTATTTTGTTTATATCTTATTTGCAATTAATTTTAATCAAAAATTTCCACGGCAATATCTAGGATAATTAACATGAACAATGCCTTTAATGGAAATTATGAACTCTTAATTACTTGAAAAATAAAAAATTTGTTTGTGATTCATTATGTTTTAATCAATTAAACACTAACAAGGTTAAGTCATATATATATATATATATATATATAACTCTAAATATATCTTACTTAACTAGCTATTTTTTAACTCTAATAATTTAATTAATATAGAGATAAATTATGCGCATAAACATATATTACAATTTTAGAATTTTTATACTATTAGACATTTTTAGGTGTTGTTTGGATGGATAAATAAGGGTAGATTAAGCCATGTTTAACAATGAAGCCACTGTAGGCAATGCCCCAACTCAATGAACTCGGTGCCAATATAATGGCAATAATAGTTGTAATAATTTTTTTCCCCATGAATAGTATTTATATGCAATGAGTAGGATTGAATAATGATTATTTCTCACATACATTGTATAATCATCTACAATGTGCTTATATAAACAGTAAGATCTAATCTTAGACCTAATCATACAAGAAAAGATGGCTAAGTAAAGAGAATATTAATAGAGACAATAATGCCTAAAATATCAAATATATTCATGCCTAAAATATCTCAATAAATATCAAATATAATCCAAAGCTATAGGTGGGCACGACTTGAATCTTGGACTTAAGAAAGTCAAAATGCGGAATGAAAAACACCTTAATAAGTAAATCAATTAGCTAACAATGAGTAAAGATGAATTGGACTTGTAAATCATGACTTGCTACATTTTCATGAACAAAATGGAAGTCAAATCTCCACATGTTTGGTACCATGAAATACCTAATTTGCATAAATGTGTTAGTAATAATCGATCTAATCAAATTAGGGTTAGGAGAAATGATTCTAATCAAATTAGGACTATCAATTACAATTAATTGATATTTAATCAACAATTGATTAATCATCAAGAATCAATCACATGAACACATGAATATATGTGAAAGATCAGGGTTACCTCGCAGAGATTTCACAAGCACAAAATCCTCCAACGTACACATGTAATGTTCTTGAACTTTTCACCCTTGATTCGGAAGAAGTGATGGCTTCTTTTGCTCCAAGCAACTAATGTGAATATTAGGTTTTTTCCGTAGAAATCTTTTGATGGAAATCATTAATTAATTGAAAAACCTTAATCTCATATCACATATTTATAGGGAGTATATATTCGGTTAGAACATGTAGCGTAGACCCGTTTAGATCACTACATCTTTCGCAAATTAGTCCATACTAATTTTATAATCACAATTATGTCCATCAACAAATTGAAATTTAATCCAAAGATTAGAGATATTCATATGTGAAACCCCAATGTAATATTCTACATATTAGTCCCTCTATCAATAAATATTCCATATCAGTGGGATAATTAGACCACCAATGACACTGTCGATCTCCACTTATATGTGTGTTTCTTTACACTATTGGACATAAAACAATTTAAGAAAAATATATAATAATATATATTTTTTATATAATAAAATACTTTCAAAAAATTAACCGGCAGGATTTTTATCCAACACATAAGAAACACAATCTAGAATATTCTTTCCTACAATAGGAGTGATAGATTTCATCTTGGATGACTACAAACCTTCATGTATTTATTATATAACCCAATGTGTCTGTATATAGCCTGTAATTAGCGTCACTAGTTGACACTATCAAAGTCATATAATTTATACATAAGATTTAATAACATCTTCAAGTAATAAAGATTTTCCCTAACAAAATAACTCTTTTGTTCTATGACAGTGTTTGGTCTAAGAGTTCTGTATCATCCAGTTCAATATTTATCAAATACAAATATCCACAATGTTACTAAGAGTCTCCACTCTAGTGGCCAAGACATACCACTCTATCACATATAGTAGTACAACATGTGACAACCAATAATGAATACATAATCATATTTTATCTCATGGGTTGTGAACAATTTTGGGTTGCAAGGAATATAGATAATCATGTCTCACTTTAATGATATCTATCATTAATTTGAAATCTATACAATGCAAGCCCATAATAATATATATCATCAAACATGAATAATACAATACCCATAATTATGTATATAATGAAATAAAACTATTTTATTATTAAACAATAACTAAAATTGGCTTTGTAGGGAATACTAGTTTTTCAAAATGTGCCTCCAAGAGTATTGCACTAAAGGATCAAAAAAGTGTAGAGCGGAATGTCTGAGTTCCCAAAATAGAGATGTAGCTAAGAGAGTTCAACATTAGTGTTAAGAGGACTTTGTATTCTGCCTCCCCTGAGGAATGAGAAATGGAAAGCTCCTTACGAGAGCTCTAGGAGATCAAGTTAACCCAAAGAAAGAAAAAAACCAAAGCCACATGTAGAGTTCAATTATCAGGATAACCTGCTCAATCAGGGTCACAAAAAGAACTCAAGGGAGAAAAGAGATTCAGGGCATAGGTAGAGTCCATAGGTGTGGATGCCACATAAGTATCGAAAAATACATTTGACTAACAAGTGAGCAACAGTAGGTTGGTACATGAAATGACAAGCCTTATTAACAACGAAGGGCAAGTCTTGTCTGGTGAGTCTGACATACTTCAAAACACCAACAATTTAACAATATTTAATCAGGTCAAAGAATAGCTAACCCGATCAAGTGGAGAGAGTCATAGATAGAGAAAGTGGTGTCAATACTGGCTTGGCATCTGAAAGATCAGCCAGCTGAAATATTTAAATAAGACTTTTTATGGCTAAGAGAGCAACTACTCGAGAATCCTTCAAAGCATGAGGCTGATGGATTTGGTGAATTCCATTGGTTTGAAGTCATCCCATTTCAGTTTACTCTCAACTCTCTCCACTTTTATCTTGATGAGTTGGAAGATGTTCTTCCTGCAAAACATGTAAGCAATAGCATATTTTTATCAAACAACACACATTCACACAAAGCTGATATGTGATTCCACTTATTCCCACTACTCACTCATTTTCAGTGTCAACAATAGCCTTCCAAGAGTGCAAATGCAATGAAATAAATAAGATTGTTATCATTCATTAGGAAAACATACTACATTATTGCAAATAGAAGTCTAGAATATAACTAAAGAATAATGTATTTAAAAATTAATCTCTAGTGATTGTGTGATTGAGGTCATAAATTGGCATGCCAAGCTAAAAGCTGGCCAGATTTCATCCCCAAGACCATGTTGTGGGAAACCTTCTTCAACAGTCAAGAGGCTACTAGTTTTCCTCACAAAAGCATGAATCATTGCTTTGTCCAATGGTATGATGGAAAGTAGGTTAATTAGCTGCAATTTTAGGATGTTCATGGTTGTTCACATAAATTCTTTTGAATGAAAACTGCTGAAGTTTATTAATGAGAACTCACCTTTGCACCGGTTCCTTCATTTGAGAGAATGTCTGCAGTCTGAATTCAAAAACTTGGTGTTAGATGCATGTGTATCAACTAAATCTAAATAATCACATGATCGACATCTTGCCATTTATTTCAGTTTTGTTACTATTGAAGTGATGTGCACCTAAATTAGTTTTAATGACAGCACAAAATTCCACATTCACATCTATACCTTTGCCACCTGCATCTATATCTCTAGAGTCTCAGTTGCAAGGTTCTCAAAAGAATACCCCCAATAGCATCTACCTTAGTAAGATTTGAAATTATAAGTGATGCAAATATATTAACATACTATCAACCATATGATAGACATTAAAACTTTATAAATATAATCTATATATATATATATATATATATATATATAGGTGTTCTTTTAGCACAAAAACATTTGAGAGAAAAACATGGATATGATGCTATGAAAAGCAAAAATGTAGCTTATCTATAATTACTCTAAAAAAAATGCGCAACACAAAATGCACACTGAATAACAAAATTCCATTTTTTGCACATGTATTTATGAAGACCTCTCCAAAGCTTATAATTGCATGGGCAAACTTATAAAGCCAACATATCCACTTCAAGACGTGGCCATGCAATGTCTAGCATATCAAGGAAAAGGGAGGTTAAGAAACCAAAATACAGATAAAATCAAACAAACAATCAGGTACTTTCGGCGGTCCAATTCACTGTGGCCTCTCAGGAAGTTTATGCACATCAAGATACACAACACCATTTCTTTTATAAACACCCACAGAAAGTAATTAGCTTCAAAATAAGAGTTGATACTAGAAAGAGTTAAGGCTCTTCAATTTTTCTTTTATAAAAATTAAAAAGTTGTTTGTCCAAACTTTTACCACAGTATTTCTTTCAAAGTACTCAAAAAAAAAAAAAATAGCAAGACCAATTTATTTGCTGATTTTAATCAACAAAACCTAAATTAAAAGTGACAATTTTAGTGTTCAAGCCAATATTTGATGTATCTGAATTGATGTGCATTCATGAATAACTTCAAAAAATCAAATTATAATAATAATAGTAAAATATTATAATTATTGTTTATCGCATTGTTGAAAACCAAATTTTAAAACGCAAATTTCATATTCAAATGAATCAAATAATAATCGTATAAAAAAAAGGAAACAAATTTATGGTCAAGATGTCCAAACATATCGATAGACCTCAAAATGAGATAACTAAATTAAAAAATAATAATAAGCAACAGAGGGGGAAACTTGGACTGATCAACAGAAATCCAACTCCAGTAACACAGATTATCACTCTATGTAATGAACAACTGCCTTGCAGACAACATGTAGCACTTCTTCCTGCTTGATTTCTCCAAGAAAAAGCTTTGCTATATATTAAATAAATAAAAACAAAATCCATGTATCAAACACCCCCCCCCTCCCCCCTCCTTATTGCGAAGCTCAGGAAGAGTCACTACCAAATTATTAATATTGAAGTTCAAAACAAACTGATTGAAAGACTCTGGCAGTGATGATAAGATCGCATCTATCTTTGTCTCATTATCCATTTCAGATCCAAGAGATTCAAATTCATTTATAAAACTTATCATCTTCATGACATGGTCATGAACTGGTGTCCCTTCAGCCATCTTAGTGGACATAAGCCCTTTTATGACATCTTGCTTAGTAGAACGATTCTGCTGTCCAAACATCACTTTTAGGCTTTTCGTTATTTCTTTTGAAGTTGTCATTTTCTCATGCTGCTTTTGAAGACCACTTTCAAGAGACGCTAGCATGTAACATTTAGTCAAAGAATCATGCTCATGCCATAAGGTGTAAGCATCAATGACAACTTTTTCTGCATCAGATGCAGGTGTTTCAGGTGGGTTCTCATCTAAAACATGTATCAACTTTTCAGCAGTAAGTACAATATTCAGATTTCTTTTCTAGTCACTGTAATTTGGACCTTTGAGACGATTCTCATCTAAAGTTTCACAAGTGGGCTATAGTTGTTCATGTTGTCTACAAATAATACAATAACCAACAATCAAGACAAATTCCACAACAAACATCACATGCATCTACCATAAATTGGGTTTTTAATAAAATGGTAAATCTCACAAAAATAATTTAATACTTTGACATATATCACATATGTGATTTTAGTGAGAAACAAGAACTTCACTCAATTACAAAAACACTCTTTTTGGAATAATTTAAGAATTAAGGTGAAGCAGATATTACATGTCTATCTCATAACAATTATAAGATACTTGTTATTATTTGGCTTACAATAGAACACATCAGCCACCTGTTTCAAGTCGACATGTCTTATTGGTCAAGTGTATACCCATTGTCTAGACATATTATGTGAACTGTAAGAGCAAACCTTTTAGGATATACTCCCACTAGCCATGACATGCCTATCATCTTGATAAACGCCTAAATGTATGTATTTTATACGTATTAATCTTGTATTACTTGTGTATATTTTAATGAATTGATGCCCGTTTATGTGTAATTTGGTTATTTTGGTGTTGCAGATCTTAAAAGAGCCGAACAAACCTCAAAAATGCAAATTTGATGAATTCGACACCAAAAATTGCATTTTTGGGGGTCCCAGCACTGTAGCGTACTGTAGCTGATCACTATTCATGCTGCGGCCATTTGGCTGTGAGCTTCACAGGCTCCATGCGGCCCGCATGGGTGCCCGTGAGGTTTGCTGGAATTTCACAACCCTCGGTACTGTAGCATATACACTGTAACAGAAACACTGCAGCAAAATTTCTGTAGCTGAGCACTGTAGCACCGACATATTTTCTGGGCGAAACGGCAGTGAGCTTCACGGGCTCCATGCGCTCGCATGGACCTGACGGTATATATTTCGGGCTGAACTTTTAGGGCAAGGGGGGAGGTTTTTGGAAGAGGCTTTTGGGGGAAGTTCTTGGAGCCGACTTCCACCAGTTCAAAGGAGGCAAGATTACACGTTTTGGAGAAGGGGAATCAAAGGGAGAAGCTTGGTTTGGCCAGATCTTCATCGATCTCTTTTTTGGGAGCTTGTAGACGACAAGGGAAGCCGCCCCGTTCGCGGCGTCCGTGGAAGCTTTCCACCTCACTTGGCTTGTCATCTCACTTCTATTGTTTGAGGGAGTTTTCTTATGCCATTTGTAGTTGTTTTCATGGACCTATTATTTGTATTTGTTTGCATGGACGAGTAGACCCCAAGGTCACCGGATGCCAGTGAACCTTGGGGTGAACTTGTGTATTTGGATGATCTAGTTTTGTTTATTGCAATTGTTGTGTGTTTGTGATTCATTCTTTGTGCATTCGATGTGTTGCTTACATGAGAACTCTGTAAGCCAACTCCTAGGTTGTACTTGGTAGTGTGACCATCGCCCTTGTACTAGACACACCAAGTTTGAAAGGGATTCATGTACGAATACGCCGTGACCATCGGATATTTTATACCCCTCCAACATTAGGGCTAGACCAAGTCATGTTCCGGCTCTAATTAGGGATTTCCCCCTTTGTTAATGCAATCGTATGAGGATTTGATCGGAAGAAATTCCGTATCAATACTTATACCGGATTAGGGGTCAGTTGCCGTGACCATCGTGTTGATCTAATTTAGGAAATCTCTAGGTCCAAACCCTTAATTGCTTGACACTCTTAGCATCCTTTACACTTTAGTAACCCCTAGGGAATCCGCATCTGTGACCATTTCTTTCCCCTGATTTTATATTCTTGCCTTATTTTAGACTCCACTTGTAGTTCTTTCTTTTTAATTAATAGATTAGAGAAACCCTTCGAATCCTTCGGCTAGACAATACGCAAAGAGGAAGTAAGGGTAGATCCTTGGGCCCAGGCAATACGACCCTTTCGTGCTCGCACGAGAGGTATTACTTGACGACTCCGTGCACTTGCGGATCTCGCACCACATCTCCATGAAATAAATAAAATAATAATATTTCAAGGAAAATCTTATCCTTTTGGCTTCAATTAATTTCAAAATATTATTATAATTATTTATTAACAATGGAAGTCCTTTAGAAAATATTTTTACAAAATAATTTCTATCTCCCAAGCTTGATATTATATACATCAAGAAAATTATATAATAATATTCAAAGTATCAATTAAATCCCAATAATTGTCGGATGTCATCAACTATTGTTAATCATAATACATAACCAATCTAACGAGTAATGCACGCATATTATCACAATATAATATGCATGCATTGATGGATCATAAAACTTTATGCATATTAGCACAATATAATATACATGTATGGATGGTGCTAATATAATATGCATGCATGGATAGATCATAAAACGTTTGTATAATCTAAACAATCAATATATCAAATCAAGATATTTCTATTAAATAGATATAATCTAACATTATACATCTATATATATTATGTATTAAATTATAAATAAGACATAATTCATGTATTCATGGAACCTGCTCTAGTACCATTGTTCATAATAATCGATCTAATCAAATTAGTGTTAGGAAAAATTGTTCTATCATATTAGGACTATCAATTACAAGGATCAGTCTCATGAACACATGAATATATGTGAAAGATCAGGATTACCTCACAGAGATTTCACAAGCGCAAAATCCTCCAATGCACACACGCAATGTTCTCGAACTTTTCACCCTTTATCTGGAAGAAGTGATGGCTTTTTTTACTGCAAGCAACTAATGTGAATATTAGGGTTTTTGCCGTAGCCGTCTTTTGATAGCAATCACAAATTAATTGAAAAACCCTAATCTCATATCACATATTTATAGGGAGTATATATTCGGATAAGGTTAGAACATGTAGCCTGGATCGTTTGGGATCTCTACATGTTTAGCAAATTAGTCCATACTAATTTTATAATCACAATCATGTCCATCAACAAATTGTAATTTAATCCAAAGATTAGAGATATTCATATGTGACACCCCAATATAATATTTTACATATTAGTCCTTCTATCAATAAATATTCCATATAAGTGTGATAATTAGACCACCAATGGCACTATCGATCTCCACTTATATGTGTGTTTTTTTACACTATTGGACATAAAACAATTTAAGAAAAAATGTATAATAATATATATTTTATATATAATAAAATACTTTCAAAAAATTAACCAGCCAGATTTTTATCCAACACATAAAAAGCACAATCTAAAATATTCTCTCCTACAATAGGAGTGATGGATCTCATCTTGGATGACTACAAATCTTCATGTATTTATTATATAACCCAACATGTCTTTATATAGCTTGTAATTAGCATCACCGGTTGACACTATCAAAGTCATATAATTTATACATAAGATTTAATAACATCCTCATCTAAGAAGGACTTTATGTAACATAATAACTCTTTTGTCCTATGACAGTATTTGGTCTAAAAGTTTTGTATGGTCCAGTTGAATATTTGTCAACTACAAATTTTCATAATGTTACTAAGAGTCTCCACTCTAGTGGCTGAGACATACCACTCTATCACATATAGTAGTACGACATGTGACAACCAATAATGAATACAAAATAATATTTTATCTCATAGATTGTGAATTATTTTGGGTTGCAAGGAATATAGATAACCATGTCTCACTTTAATGATCTCTATTCTTAATTTGAAATATATACAATGCAAGTCCATAATAAGATATTATCAAACATGAATAATACAATGCCCATAATCATGCATGAAATGCAATAAAACTATTTTATTATTAAACAATAACTAAAATTGGCTTTGTAGGGCATACTAATTTTTCATTAAATCCATCCAAAAGATCATATGACTAGATGGATTCAAACTTCTTCTAGAATATTTCCCAGCTGTAATGGCAAGCTATCTAACAAACCTGCAAGTGAAAAGAGAATTAGTACACACATAAAGAAATAAATTTTGTAAGGAATTGTAAAATTTTAACTCAGTTTTCATTTTTACAATCTTTTCTATACTTTTTGGCAAAACTATTGTTAGTTGCACTATCAACTTTTGCAAATTCAATAGACAACAAGCTCAGCTTTTTACAACTCCAGCTCTTTTTTTTTCCTTGTTTACATAAGCAAATCTCAGTTCTTGCTCCATAAAAAATAACCAAATATTTAGATAAAAATAGGACCATACTTCTTTTCATACTTAACAACATTTTTGTGCACTGACTCATTTTTTATCTCCGAGGAAGGAAGCAATGCTAATGAAGTATTCAGTTCAAGATTTGGCACACTAGGGAAAAGAATTATGACTTGCTCAGAGAAGAAATGCTGCTGGCACGCCGGTCATGGTGGTTCTTTCAAAACCATAAGAGAGTCTACAACCCATTCAAATAAGCTATAATACAAACACACAATATAATAGGAAAAATAAATTACTCTTGCGGTATCGAAAGCAAACAAAAACCAAGAACAAACATAAGAAATGAGAAAAGAATTGAGCAAACCAAACACTATAGAAAAAGTGGCCACAAGTAATGATGATATCAACATTATCGAACAAAATATTTATGTTTTGTGGCAAACGGTGCATTGAGGTAGATGAGTATGAGCCAAAACTGAATCGTTCGCCATCTTTTCCGCCTTCACCATTTGCTGAAGGCTTGTTGCTATTTTTGTTAATGCTATGTGACGTATTGAAATGAGCTTTGTATATATATAATATAATACAACATCAACAGCTTTCAGTTTTATATAGAATATAATTTGGTTTCAAGTTCACTTTTGAAAAGCGCGCTCTTTTTCTTCTTTTTCTTTTGAAACTTGAGCCTTTCAAAGCATTTGAATGATATCATATGATTTGATTGATTTAAATACTATTATTATTTATCAAGTCTTTTCTTACAAAATTCTGAATTTTGAAAATTTGTCCAGAAAAAATCAAAATTTTAAATTACAGTTTTCATTTTTATATCTTATGAAAACCATATTAATGTGTATGTCTAAAAAAAATTTAGTTTTGTAATGACATAATAACGCTTATTAGGTTGTACAATTAAATAAAAATTTGTAAAAAAGAGCCGAAGTTTGAAATTTTGTGTATCATTTAAATTATTTTGACATTATAAAAGTATTTTTTATGAAAATTAATAATTAATTAACTTGAATTTTTTTAACTAAGTGAAATTTATAATTATTTTGCAAATAAAAAAAAATTGCTGATAAAATTTAACTAAAGCCGATCATTTCAATCATCTCAGAAATGGAACCATTTAATGTGTAAGTAAAAGTTACTTTTCAATTTCTTCTATGTTGTTTTAACATTTAAATTGATTTTTAAGCTATATTTATTATTAAAATTATGAAAATTACATATACTCTCAAAATCGTAAAATTGATGTTTGCTAATCCATATTTAATATCTTATTTGTATCCCAACTTATTTTCAAATGTCAAACTTACTAATTATTTCAAAATGTGGTTCTAATACATTCTACATAATTTTAAAATATGCCGTAAAATTTTATAATTTATAAATTCATAATATTTTTAAATAATATTAATGAAATTCAAAATGATAAAAAGCATTAGTATTATCAAAACTAAAAAATGTCCATACATCATGCCAGGTTAAATTATGTCAAGGGTCGGATTTATTTTTAAAAAAATCCAATCCTTTATCCCTTCTTTCTTAAATTTTTTGTTTTGTTATTCGTGCAGACTTGCCTATAATAATAAATAATATATATATATATAAGTATTAGAGGCTTAATCATTTAAAAGCGTTCATATAAATCGTTGGATTTCAATCCAACAGATATGCACTGATTATTAACTTTGCGCCTACAATTGCATCTAAAAACAAAACTCAAGCACAACAGACTAACCCATTCTTTGCCTATGCATCCTTGGGTATTGTTTAATCTACTCTTCACATATGTTTACTGCATGTCCCTCAATCTTTATAAAATCTTGGGACGTTCTAGAAACATCGGCCCCAAATGAAATATTCACTAAGTATTATATTTATAATTATAACTTATGGATTTATGATTTATTTATAAAGTGAATAAACTAATTACCACAACTAATATTGATGCATTAGGAGTTTAAGTCTCTCAAGGTATGCCCTTATAACTAATATATAGTTTATGCTATTGATAGCACTTTAATATGTAACCGGGTCTTCATTAGAACCCTTTACAAATAATGAGAGTTTGAATTATGAGTTATGGCACATTTTTTTGAGTGTGAGCAGTAGTTGTGTGCAGGGTCCCATGGCCCATATGTGTGCAGACCCCGGCCCCATTTACTCCACTGAGATTTGTGAGCATCCTTATTTTTCTTAGAGGCGTAACCGTTTATTATGACAAGAAAGGAAGAAGAAAGGTGTTAACTAGGTATAGTTATTCATTTTTTTTCCTTCTAATTTTAGGGTTGTTCAATACAATTTTTTATATTAATTAAATCAATAAATTATCAAATTTAGATATTATTTTAAAATATTTAATTATATTAATTAAAATTAATAATGATATTTATAATAATTAAATATTTTAAAAAAAATAATTAAATAACACACATTGGTGAGGACTAAGGGCATTAATATTTTTAATTGTTGAGGGCAAATTGGTAATTGAATAACAGTCAAAATAGCTTTTCAGAAGTGCTTTTTTCAAAAGCACCCCTTCACTAGCTTCTAGAAAAAGCTGAATTTGGGGTTTTTTTAACAACTTCTGCTTTTGCAGAAAAACTAATACAAGCATCTTTTCTTCCACCCAAAAGTGCTTGACTTATAAAAAAGTGCTTCTAGGATTCCTTAAAGTCAATCCAAACAAGGCCTAAGTTTGGTAACTTCTACTAACTTAAAATTCTATTTTATTAATATATACTTGCCTATATTAAAAATAATAACAGGTTTACTGCAGCCGCAAGGCACTACAAAGCCCTTGCTTATTCTTGGCAATTCATGGGAAAGTATGTGTTCGAAATTATTCCTCCTCATCATTGTAATAGTGTTTTTATTGTACTACGAATCTAATTTCAATATTGTAGGGCACTATTTAATCACTAATTACTGGGTTTTAGTATGATTTTTCGTGAAAAGCTTCATATTCTCTATCACTCCAAAATTGCATAATAGAGAGATTTATCATTGTGGAGTTATGGTTTTTGATATATTATCTTGAGTGCACGTGACAACCTTTTATTGCCCTACATGTTAATCTGTCCTATATGGTGAATTCTTAAAGGACCATTAAGCCATCATAATTGGTGTATTTTCACCCTTGCTTATCTCTTAGACGCCACTTGATAATAATAATAATAATAATAATTTTAATAATAATAATAATAATAAGTATTCTATTTTTAATAACAGCCATGTTCTTATAACTAAAATATAGTTTATGTATATGTAATCTACTTGTAGATAATATCTAAAACATGACCTTTTATTTTTTTAGTTTTTCTTGTGACTTTTTAATTGCCTTTGATTTTTTTAAATAGATTTTATGGCCAGGGTCATTTTATTTGTGAAAAGCACACTGAGGCTATTTACATCACTTAACTAATTAGCATAGAGGTATATTACCTAAGTGTAGATAGAGGTGCAAACCGAAGTGCTATGGTCGAATCACGACATGACCTGACACAACTTGGGTTGTGCTTAGTTGGCTACTAGGCTATGGTATCGTGCTGGGCTCCAAAACCCCAAGCTGTGCTAATCCAAAGATCTACAACCTGCTATTTGCAAAGCACGGCTAAGACAAGTTGACCATTACGCACTGTGCCTAGTATGACCCGCAACGATCACATGGTGGGCCAAGGTGCCCTACAAAGTTTTTTTAAGTTATTCAAATGGATAGAATTACATTTTTAACCCTTTCAACAATCATAAAATAACAATGACTTTGTTACCTTTTCCAACTATAAATGGCTAGTTTACAATGGTAATTTGAAAAACAGTTAAACACTAACAATATCTCCACACTAAATTTCTCATTATTACTATAATTCTCAAGCATTCAAGCCCTCTCTTGGTTGTCAAGTTCTCCGAGTTCAAGGTTTGAAGCTTGTAAGATTCAGCTTAAGTTCTTCAACAATTTCATAATTGTATTCAAGAAAATCGGGTATTCAATTTACATATGAAATGCACCATTTTTATGAAATTTCCCTACAAGATGTAAGCAAATGTAAGAAAAAAATTGTAAAATTTATTATTCAAGATGAATAACATTTTTATGTTACCCAAAATCCTGCTTTTATAAAAAAATGCTTTATAAAGGTATTAGTCAGATCTTAAAAATAGTTTCAAGAACCACAACAAGAAAATATTGTCTTATAATTTATGATAAATATAAAGACAAGTTAATTTCTGAAATTTTTAATGGGTTTTTTATAATTGCTCTTACTTTTGATATTTGGTCTTCTCAATCTAAAATAGATTATTTTTGTGTTATCCTTCACTATATTGATAATAATTGGATTTTCAAAAATATATTTTGAGTTTTATTGAATCAGAATACTAACATACCACAAGTAATATTGCCGGCTATATCAAGCACACTATTAATGAGTACAAAATTGAAAATTTTGTATTTTCAATAACTTTAGATAATGCTCCCACAAATAATGGTGCCATTGAAATTTTAAAAATGAGATTAAATGTAAACTTTATAGATTTTTTTTATTAATAGTTGCATCAGCTATATTTTTAATTTATGTGTTAAAGATGTTTTATGTTGTAGCCATACCTAATTTGAAGCTCGGTCCTCTCATTAGACTTTTGGGCATGTTTTAGGGCTAAAATAGTCATTTAGCATTAGTAGTAAAAATATATTTAAAATGCAATTGTTTAAAATTGTTATTTATTTCTATTAATAGACATACATGACTATATACAAATTGTCTTTTATTACTATAAATACACATATGAGATAGAATACAAACTAATATGTTACAGTTTACATCGACAACATTGTAATTACATACTTAAATTTATCTGATGCAGGTATTAAGTGCTACTTGGATAGAGCTCTTTATTGTACTATCCCATGTTACATACATTAGTATTGTGTTTTATATTATATTTGAGTACTTGCCGGAGTATTCGCCGTCTTCATCTTGGAATGCCCTCCACACGTGATACCGACTAGACATTTTGATGTATTTTCCTCATATCTTCTATATACGTCGTCCCAGCTGGCTAATAATGATTTTCTTCTTATAGAGGATTGAGTACCTGAAACGTAGTTCTGTCTTACTAATTGCATCTTCTTTGTACATGGAATAACCCTGGAATACCCGTGTGAAATCGGCGAGCTTGGTTGCTTCTAGTTTAGGTATCTGATCCTGCACGATAAACACTCCTATCACGCCTTGCATAATCATCAATGGTTTTACTTCTTCGCTCATTATTTCTGGCTCTAGAAAATTCATAACTTTTATTGACCCTATTAAGTACAATGTCTTTAGCAATATATAACTCTTATTCCTATTGTCACCTCGTGTACCAGCGGAGGGAAGGGTTAAATATGTTACAGCTATCATGCCTGCATCCATTATATTCCCGCCCTCTTTTGTTTCTACGGACACATATTTTGTTTTCCTCTTGGGTTTTTGAACCTTTTGGTAACTATTTCTTTTACTCCAACCGGCGTCAGGTACTTGATACTGGTTGGTCTATTTATATTGATATCGGCGGTAGTTGTAATTACTACCATTCTTACTATCATAGGTCATGTACCGGTTCCTATAATACATATTGCTCGTTGTATACGCCATTGTATACCTCATCTCTAAACGGATCCCTCATTTTATTATGCAAGTTTATATACTGTTCTTGTGTGTCTCTTGGAAGCTATTGGGTGTTCTTGTTTTTTGGTTGGAGTGCCATAACTAGTCACCGATCCAAGAGAGCGGGAAGGAGGGTGCAGATCATGCCACATGGACGGTGATGCATAGCGGGGTACATCCAGTCACGTGAGGACAGGGCGGGGTCACAGGGGACAAAGAAGGGCCTACAACGCACCACTTCACCAAGGGCGGGAACTTTAATTCAAATGGTGGTTGCTGATTAGGCCATGTGGCGGTGAGCCCAGGGAGCGGCCATCTGGTGGTGGTGATAGGACTTGTCTGGCTTGATGTGGTGAGAGATGAGAAACAGGGTAGTTTGTGTTCTGCTTTGATGTTGATTTGTAATCTTTGTTGTTGTTTCTTGAGTGTTTTTTGTATGGTGAACCTATTTGTTGTGTGCAAAGGCTCTTTTAATCAATTTTTTTTTTTGAATGTTCATGTTTGAATTTATATATTAAAAATAAAGTTTTGATTGTTTTTTTAAGAAATCAGTAAATTTATATTTTTGGAAAACATTTTTTTTTTAAAGATGAAAAAAATACTTGGTATAAATTGAGTGTCTGAAAAAAAACTTATAAATTAAGTATTTTTGTTTTGTACATCTAAACAAGTTCATAATCAATTAGTTTTTTTTTACCTATTTATTTCAATTATGATAAAAATACTCCCAAAATTTATTTGTTTTTGTGGTATTTGTAATTCAAGACAAGAAGAGATTTAAGTTGGAGGATGTTGTGACAACAATCAAACACAATCTTAACTTATTCTACTCCCTAAAAATGATCATTTTTTAAAAACTCTATTTTACTCCCTTTATGTTTTTATAATGTTAGGACCTCCAACTATTGCTAACAGTTCGGTGTGTATCCAACCTCTTTGCACCTTTTTACCCCTTTCTTTTGGTTTCTGTTTTTGCTATATTATCTTATCTGTTTTTTTTTTATCCTAACACATTTCGGAAGGTTTATTTTTTTCTTAAAAAAAACTCATGGTGTATTAATGCAACATGCAAATTTATTTATTTTTCTTTTAAAAATTTAATAAAACATCTCCTGTCCCCTTGTCTCCTCCCTGTATCCACGTGGCCGGATGTCCCTTGTCGTGCATCACAGTCCACGTGGCACCATCTGCATCCCCCATCCCCTTCCTTCGGATCGGTGATCAGTTCTGGCATTTCAACTGAGGTAACCTAAAAAACCTAGAAAAGTGTTCTAATAATCAAAGGAGGATGTACCCGCCAATTAATAAAATATTAAAACATGTATTACTACAGTTAAAAATTCAAGGCCTATATCCGTAGGTGTTAGTACTAAACATACGTAGCCGACTTGGCGCACCATCCCTCTTTCTATACGTTTGTATAAAAAATTATAAGATTAAACATAATAGGTTATTTGCTTCCGATATACACTATAGCATAGATAGCTTCTGCCACCATGGAAAGACTGATGAAGGGTAGCCCCCTTTCGATCGTTTGGATCCAAAAAAAAAGGGGAACTGCTTTTGTTTGTTTTAGGATTGGCCTTTAACCTATTCCGACTATCAAAAACTGCCGAGAATGCTACATACATTACAACAGAAATACTTCCAATGTACAATTTACAACAACTACTGATGTATATTATACAACAGCTTCTTATATATACTATAAAGGGAAACATACGTATAATATTAAATTTTACCTTAGATACATCGTAATTACACATAGAAATATATCCAATGGTAAAATAGAATAGAGAATAATAAATGTGATATTGAATATAAGACGATTAATAAAGGTTGTATTGAATAAATAAAAATCTTGTGATACATCGAGAACATGTTGTTGTAGTCTGCTAACAAAGTAAGATACAATGCGAATTACATTGTTAACCAAAATTACACCAAGATCATTCAAGAAATACAATACATGAGACCTAAATAAATTAAGCAAGTCATATCCCCTCGGACTCAAAGTAGTCAAGAACTTGAAATTGAACCAGCATTTGTGAATTTGTAACGCCTTCCACAAATTGTAGTTGAACAGTATTTGATAGTGATGATGTCATAGTGCTTACCAAATGGCCTTTCGTGTTGTTCCTTGGTTTTATGCGGTTAAAGTTTAGAAAAGAAAAGAAAAGAAATTATTACATTATGATTAATTCAGAATAAAGATAAATTAAAAGTAATTAAATTTAAACTAAAATTAAGGCAACATGTATATACATAATCACATCCACATATTTTTATTTGACGAGTTTTCACAAACTCTATGTTGTTAGTAATTGCTCTTATATATTATCGTTGATAGATTGCCCTCATCATCAAGTTCTTTATGGGCCTATATTATCACACTGAGCATGACATGAGAGCTGTACGACGCTCCTATGACCGAGAATCCCCGCTAGGACCGAGAGAAAGGGAGGTTACCTTCTATACTTAGAAAAATATTCTAAGTGTTGTAATATAACCTTGTATGAAGAAGAGTGTAGAAAAGTATGGGTCTATTTAGAGACTTCACCATGATCCTAGAAAAGAGAAGGAAATTTCTAGGAAAGGGAAGAGGGCTAGATATTTTGATAGAGTTGTATAGAATACTCTAGAGAGTCAATTGTAACCGTCGGATAGGAATGATCACTGCTGTCCATTAAGGTCTTGCCTTAGGGATCAACCAAGAGAAGTTGTAAGCATTCAAGCATTCAAGGAGAATACGAAGTTTTCCCCAAGTCTCCAAAGCTCATGGTAAGTTCTCTTCCTAAGCCTTAGCAAGTTTTCAAGTTCCTTTTCCGTTTTGGTAAGCAAACCAAGGCAAAGGAAGGAGTCGGCTGAACTTGATCAAGGAGAGTGATCAAGTGCCAGCACACGACGTTGGTAAAAGTCCAAGTCCGTGACAATGTGCATCTAGCATCCTGGCATTCATTCTACCCAAGTATAGCCTAGTCTTCCTTATGAGGTGTAGAAGACAACCCTCAAGCATAGATAATTGCTAATTTCCTAGATTGTCTATAGTTGCAACTACAAGAAAGTTGGGTTATAGCGACTAAATTTAACGGCGGATTTTCAAATTCATCATTATAGATTAACACCCATCATATTTGTAGCGGTTGATTTTTATATTAGTTGCTATATATATGTTTTTAGCGGTAAATGAATTAGCTACTGTAGGCACAAAGTTATTTATTAAGTAATGATATTTAATTTTACCGAATAAATTTCCCAAATAGGTTTTCCGAATAAAATGTTGGCATATATGTCAGTATCCACGTCATTTTCTCTCTCTCTCTCTCTCTCTCTTCTATTTTTCAAAAATAATTGCATTTATCTTTATTATCTATTCTTAAATTTAAACTTCTAATCATAAATGATAAACCGAAAACTCTCTCCCTAAACTGTAAATTGTAAAGCACAGACCCCCATAGGGGGGTTGTGATTTACTATTTGAAGAATTTAAGGATTTTTAAGGTTTAAATTTGAAGTTTATATAAAAAAATGACGTGATGATGGCAAGTTGCATCCACATCATTCGGGAAATCTATTCCAGAAATCTATTCGGTAAAAATAGCATCATTTTTATTTATAATTTTTTTAATAATAGTTTTTATAGCGACCAATTCATGTAATAACTCTATATATATTAAATTCAAAAATTTATATTTTAGGGCAAAAAATGATCTCCACTATTTTTATCATTTATTTAAATAAAAATTATTAGCGGATAAAATCTATCATCCCGAGCTTTGATTTGCATCTTCGAACTTTTGTCTTTGATTAGTCTTCTGTTACTGACATGGTGTTATGGCACCCTTCGAGGGAAGTCTACTAGCGACCCTCTTTATTCTTAGTAAAGAAATTCTTGTGGTCATGTACTGTTGGTAATTAATTAGCATGTTTCATTAATTACCTCCCTGCATTAATTTTCTTGGACTTTCATAGTTTATGGATTGACAATCTTATGTTCCTCTACTTTCTTTTTTCTTAAACTCATTGGCTAGAATTGCATGTTATAGTATTTTTTTGACAATTTGAATTGAGGGAAAATATATTTTTGCTTTGGTTAAAATTTGTGATTTGATCTTGTAGGATTGCATTGTATTGGAAATTGTTTGATATGGCTATTTCATATAAAGAGAATAAGGGATTTAGAAATTTGTAGATATAATGATTTGGGAAAAAAAATGATTAGAGTTGAGTTCTTGTATTGTTATACATTGAAGCATAAGTATTGTGACTTTCAAGATTTTGATTTGAGTTGCCTGAAATTTTGTCCAAATTCAGAGACTATATATATAGAATTTGGGGAAGTTTAAAACTAGAGAATTGTGGCATTTATCCATAGCTATCTACCTGCGAAATTTTGAATTTATTAGATATGTATCCTAAGAGATATTCTCTTATAATTGGGTCTACTCTGGATATTACTGTTATGCAGGACTTGAAGATTAAATGGTATTTTTCAGGATTGTAGAGGAAGATTTAGCAAATGTGCATTATAGAGAACTTGTTCAATATGGTCTTAGCTACTTTTCTGTAAAATATTTCTACAATTGGATGTGTATTTTGTAAGATATTCATAATCTTGTAAGACTAACCTAGAATATAAATGTGTTGAATTGGGTGAGATTTTTATTGATGTCATAATTTGAGAAAAGCTAAGAATATTATGGAACTTGGTCACATTGTATCTTGGTGGGTCTAAATCTTTTGGAAATAGTAATCATGAGGTTTGGCAAGTTTAAGTACTACTATAATATCGATTTGAGGGGAAATCAACAAAATTTAAGGTTTGTGAATACTTGATGATTGCTAATGTAATGATAAATTTACTGCATTGTTGATGTTAGTAAGGCAAAAGATATTTATTGAGCTGAGAATTTTTGTCAAGGCTACTTGTTTCCAAAATGAGTATTGTCTTATGTTCCTATTTATATACAGTGAAGTTTTGACTTATGATTTTTTGTTGGTTCTATTAGCCATTTGATCTCCAGTTAATGAGGAAAAATTATGAGTGCCCTGATATTGTTGGACTTGAGTATTTGCATAATTTTAATGTTATCCATTTTTTTTTTATAAATGCTTGTTGGTTGTAAAATTAGATATATGATAATTATGTCTTGTGATTTAGTAGGCAACATGTATTTCCAGTGGATGAGAAAGAAACTGATGACATTTTAGTATTTTCTAACTTGTTTGATTTAGTCATCACATCCATGGAGTGATACAGGGATTGGGAATTTTAATTGAGGTTTGTTGGATTGCAATGATGGTAATGTATTTGCGGTTTTAAATTCTTTTGAAGTCAGATGATAACAAACACATGCTAATATATGCTCAGATTGATGTTTAATAGAGGAAGTCCAAGGGTATTGAATTCTATATTATGTTTGACATGAGTTTGAGACAAACCAAATATTAGTTTATTTTTTATTTGTTGTGACCATCGCCCTTAGAAGTATCATTAGTCAAGTTTTGCTTGAATCCGTTTGTCTGTGAATTTTATCAGCTAATTTGATGACGCTCGAACTTTTTCATAGTCTGAATCTTACTAGAAGTCTGCTTCGATGGTTAAAGTTTGAGTTTAGAGGACTAAACTCTTTTAAAGGAGGGGAGATTGTGAGCCCCACCCCTTAATCAAATCCTAGCCATTGCTTTTATCTTTTAATCCTAGCCGTTGGTTTTACTTTTAATCTTAGCCATTGATTTTGTTTTTGTTTAGTTTCAAAACCCCTAGCTGCCTCTTCAGCTTCTTCGGTTTTAGATCATAGGGAGAGAGAGAGAGAGAGAGAGAGAGAGAGAGAGAGAGAGAGAGAGAGAGAGACTTGCCTCATCTCTTTCTCTTCCTTTTTGCGGGTGGTGTCGGCGACGGGGATGGGAGAAGGGTCTCATCGTCACGGATTTTGTTTCACTGTTATTGTTGAGGTAAGGTTCCGAGTTATTTTGTTATTTCTCTTTCTTATGCTTGTTTGTGACATGTTACTAGTTAGGGTTAGGGTTTGGTGAGAATTGATTTGATTTTAATTTGTGGATAAAATTCAGAAAGTCCCTGTTAGCACAGTAGAGATCTCTAATTTATTTCGAAGATCTAGAGATGGAATTTGGAAAAGATCAAAATAGAAAAATTGTAGATCTAGATCTTTTTAGCTTGGTACCAAATTTCAGAATTTTTGGAGTAGTATCCTGCAAATTATCAATTTTTAGACGCAGGTGACGCGGCCAGGATTTCTGTTCAGCCCTTGAACAGTTTTTGATTATTTTCATAATTGTAAGTTATGTTTTAGATTTATATTTATATAAACAATTTATATAGGACGATGTTATATTTGACTCTGCAAAAGTTCAGAATTTTTAGCCATGTAAATTGTGAGATATGATCAAATTTCTATAGGTGTGCTCAATACTATTTCTGCAGAGAACATAACCATTGCTTAGACAATTTGATGGTCTTGTATATGGAATTTGGAGAAGAGTAATATAAAAACGTTATATAGTTTGATGTTACCTAAATACCTGCAAAATTTAAGATTTTATGCATCTGTAGTTTGTGAGATATAGCCCTATTGGTATAAGTGTCTCGGATGATATTTCTATGCATACCCTGAAGAATTATGGTCATTTTTTATGATCATGAAGATTGAATTGGATAAGGTAAAAAACAGGAAAGTTGTTCATTTCTGAGTTATCTTATTGTCAGTAAGATTGTATTACTTTTGAAGTTATATGTTGTGAGATATTTTTTATTGGAATAGGCATGTCTGAAACTGTTGGTTTACATAAGTATGATTTTTAATACTGGTGGCTTAAATTATGTAGGTCTCAAATCATTGTGAGGTTTGGATATGTTTTAGATGAAGATACCTAGTTTTCTCATAAGTTTGAAATTTTTGATTTGGGTTAAAATTTGCAAAGCTACGCTGATTTTTAATCTTAAGGTTTGTAGGTGAATTGGTTATTGGTCTTGACCTTGGTAATTTTGTTAGTGTTTGATTTGTTTTTGCATTCGTGTGAATTTTAGAATTTGTTTACTTGTAATTCTGATGGGTTATTCACAAATTAGGACTTCATGAGAAATACTCGATTGGTGTAAGAAGTCAAAAATCTGGCTGTTAATCAGGTAAGTATCCTACATATAAATCATATTATATGTATATACTTTAGTTTTCTGAACATCTGAAAATTTTGAGAAAAATAATGATTTTATGTATTAATTTATATTTTGAATGATTTATTTATTATTATTTTTTTGAAATTATTTGAAATTATTTTAAAGTTCCAGTTAATGATATTTTATTTTGGATTAGAATTATCTGAAAGGTTTAAATAATTTATTTACATTTGGATTACTTAATTTTTGAATTCCAGATATTTATTTACTTTCTGATTAATTACTATTGTGTTTTCTTTATTATCTGTTCATGTTTGGATTCAATTAACTGGATTATTTTGATATGATAAAAATGGGATCATGTGATCGCAAATTACTTGCATTTTTGCCTAGTATGAATTTTTGATAGTTTATTATTTTTGTGAACATGAAATATTTTTGACAAAGTACTCGTAGTCCCCAAACTAACTTTTGCAATAACCCTCACATCGGGGGTTAAACACCGACCGTGTCGACATGTACTCGATATAGAAACTATAGTTTCCCACCGCTTTCCGTCGGTGAAGAATAACGGCCTCTGATAAATCTGGCTCCGGTCACCGAGGGTAAACTTATGAGTTCTGATATTCTGGCTCGGGTTACCGAGGATAAATATATGAGTTCTGTTATTTTGTTTTGGCAATAGTTGTTTGGGGAACCTATATGCTTGGTTTTGACATCTAGTTTATTTGAAATAAATTTGATTTCTGATTTTGATTTTGATAATTTTTTATTTTTGCAAATGATCCCTATAATTTTTTAGTGGGTGCTTACTGGGTTGTCAAGCTCATAATTTATTGTTTAATATCTTTTCACATCAAGAGTAGAGTTGAGTGGTGGATAGCTTAGCGGGGATCGTTAGGCAATCGTCGAGTATTAGCATGTAAGTCCCGGTTTTTTTGGGGCTATGTTTTATTTGTATAAGTTTATATTATTTTTTTGCAATCTACTGAGTTTGATTCTTTGTTCTGTTTTGGATCAGGTTTTGAGGCCTTGTATGCCTATATGGTTTCGGCCTTGTAGGTGTACGGCCGTTTGTCGGCGTCCCAAGTCCATTGAGCTGGGTTCAGGGCGTGGCACATTTAGTCATGTCCAATTAAGCTGTCTCCTACACATTATAAGGAAGAGTTGGCTATACTTGGACGGGATGAACGCTAACATATATGCTAGAATGGCAACACATTCATAAAGAATATGATGATGAGTATGACCTATCATTGATAATAAATAAGAACAGTGAGGCTAATAACATAGATCTAGCATGTGAGATCATATCGAATATAAATACATGCCGCGCGGTAATGCATGCAGATGTTGTCTTAATTTTAGTTTAAATTTAATTTCTTTTCATTTATTTCACTCTAAATTGATTATAATGTTATAATTTATTTTATTTTTTCTAAAATTGTAACCACATTAAACCGAACAAACACCAGACAGTCTAATAGCAGCAACCAGTAGGCAGTTAATGGATGGAGAAAGAAGCGCAAGCTGGCTGACGACGTTCTCTTTGAATCATGACTGGGCATAAAGAGTAAATGTTGGTTTAGGTTTATCACAAGCATGCGACAATAACAACACATTCAACATGCAGTATTCATAAATGTTTAAGCGGAAATATAAGATTTTAAACGGCAACCTTCAGTTCTTAAACAGAGATATCAATTGTTAAACAGAGACCTAGTTTATTAAACAGAGACAACAAAATTTAAACTGTAACATCTCATTTCTTAAACGTAAACCTCATTTGTAAAACTGCAACCATATCAAATGAAAGGGGAAATGTACATTATAAATATTACACAAATCATAACAATAGAAAAAACTATTTCGATAGTGCATACAGACGAAAATGCAAAACAAAACAAAACCCTAGCCGAGAAATTGCCCTGCAGACTAACAAAACCCCAGCCGAGAAATCCCCTGCAGACTTCAATATCTTCCAACAAAAAACAGAGCACAAAAACAAAACTCGAAAAAAATCTTTCTTTGTAATGTAATAGTTAACATAAAACCATACTCAATACCTTAGATTGCAAACCCGATGAAATGCCAACTACTTGCGGGACTTCTCCTTTGAGATACCGTGGAAAGGGAAAAAGTCAGCAATTACAAAAGGTCGCTACGTAGAGACAACTTCGAGACAGCTTTTGAAAAATGGAAAAAAATTGAAGACGCGAGTTGAGAAAAAAACAAGTAAACGGCTCCAAAGAATTGTCTCTTGGGGTTACCCCTACGGAAAAACCCCTCCACTTTCTCTTATACTCCGAAATGGTCATGCACCCTACGACTCCCCATGCAAGGGCATTTTCGTCCATAAAATTTGAAAATCACTCCGTTGACATCCGTTACATGCTTTGGGGTTTTGAAAAACATAGAGTTTAAAAGGAAGGGGTTTTTGGGGATTGCAAAACTAACTGGGTGTTTTTGGCAATATTGCAAACTTAGAGGGTTTTTTTGGCAATTTCCACTAATAATAATAACTTAATGTAATATTGTTATAATTATAATTACAATTATTATTATTATTATTATTATTATTGTTATTATTATTATTATTATTGTGTTTTAATTATTAGGACCCATTATTAATAAAAAAAACTAAAATTCTAACCCTGATGCCGAGGTTAGAACCCCGTTATTAAAAAAAAAAAATCCAAAAAACCCTTAACAGAACTTAAAAAAATTGAAAGATAACATGACCCCTCGACACTGGGAGATCATTCGTTTGCAGCATTCACTGAGCTGGAAGCTATATACCAAGAGAGGGTCCTTCTTGATTCTCTATTGCAAAGATACGATGGCCGCACCAATAAAATCAGGATCGGGGAAAGAATGCTGAGTTTCAGGCCTCAAGATGTGGCCCTCGTTCTTGGTCTGCGTTGTGATGGCGACGCAGTCATGTTTAAGAAGAATAAAACCCGCTCAGCGTTCGAAGGGAGGTATTTATCAAAAACCTACGAGTGACACAGAGACTCCATCAAGAGCACTCTTGTGCAACTTGTTCGACAGAGGGGGGAAGAAGAAAATTTTGTCAAACTCCTGATGGTGTACCTCATGGGTACAGTCCTCTTCCCAAATACATCATGCTTGGTTCCGAACTGGATCGTTGATTATGTCGATGATCTACCCGCCATGGGCCAATACGCATGGGCGCAGGCGACGCACAAGTGGCTTATGGAGGACATTCCACAAGCAGCTGCTCGAGTGCAAGATAGATGCGCCGGGAAGAAGACCAACACAGGGTATATTAAGGGTTGCTCGGTCGTGCTTAACGACTGGTTTTACGAGCTGACCGGAACGAGAAAGAAAGTCCGTTTCGGCAAGATCCCAAGGATGCTGTGCTACGGTGAAAGTAGTTACCGGAAGCAAGCGACGGTAGAAAGCAGCTTGTCATCGCTCGAAGGAAAAGAGGTAATAAATCATGGACAATGTTTAAACATATTATTTAGCGTTTAACTTTATTATTTACAGTTTAAAATTTATTCATAAAGGTTTAAATATTTTGTTCTCCGTTTAAATATATTCTATAATGTTTAAATATATAAAAACTTTGTTTAAATATAGTTTTTATAGTTTAAACTGAATGATTTCGCTAAAATTGTTTGGTTTACATATGTTAGTTTCTGAAACTGGTTCCGGCGAATCGTCGAAGAAGAAATATTGGTTGGGAGCCAACCGACGGATGGATTTTATTGCTCCCGGGAACCACTTGCTCAAGGCGGGGATAAGAGGGCGGGCTCTATCGATGCGCGCTCAACGCCGCTCTCCCACTTCCGACCCCACCACGCCGACGCAATCCTCGACGCCCGGAGAAGCCCTCCCCTACCCCGCCAGATTGCAACAATCCCCCCTACCACGACAATGACAGTCCCCCAATTGTGGCAGCCCCCGACCATGGCAGCCCCACCGACGACATTAGGCGAAGATGTCACTGCAACTCTTATGTAGTCGTGCCAGATATTGATGACCGAGTTTCCTCGGCTTGTCGCTCGTGTTGAGGCACTGGAAGGACGTTCACAATCGACTCGCCGTCCCTTCAAAGAAATGAAGCACCCGGGACGAACGAGGCGTCGGAATTTGACGACGACGACATCATCGGGGTGGCCATTCCAAGACGGCCACATTCGAAGAGACTTGCGAAAAAGAGGAGAACAATACTGCCTCTGTCTCCACCGCCGGCTGACGATGAAACAATAACAACACCATCGGCGGCTGATGCTGTTACTGAGTCTGTCACCGTTGATGACATGGCCATGACGGTGGAGGACATCGTAGATGATGTGGGCGTTGCCGCGGTTGAGAAGATCGTTTACTCTCTTGTTAACGAAATCCCTGACCCTGTGGAATCGGCTGCCGAGAGTGCGGCATCAAAGATGGACACAATCCCTGAAGATCAAGAACAAGCTAAGGGTGTGTCTCTCGTTGATGTTGTTGCTGTGGCCACGGTTGAGAAGATCGTTGAATCTGTTGCAGTGGCCGTGGCCGACAGTACCGCATCGAAGCAAGACACAATCCCACAACAAGAAGAAGCATGTAAGGGTATGTCTGCGGTTGATGCTGTCGTCGTCCCCGCATTGAAGCCAGACACAATCCCACAACAACAACAACCATGTAAGGATGTGTCTGCGGTTGATGTTGTCGCCGTCGTCCCCGCATCGAAGCCAGGCACAATCTCACAACAACAACAACCATGTAAGGATGTGTCTGCAGTTGATGCTGTCACCGTCGTCCCCGCATCGAATTATTTTATTATTATTATTATTATTATTATTATTATTATTCTTGTTCTACATCTTTTTATTTATTAATTATTTATTATTGTTTATTGTTATTATTATTCGTTTATAATTTTTCCTATTTTACTATTATACTTCCCCTTCTTGTTCTTTTTCTAATTTATTTATTATTACTTATTTTCCTCTTCTTCTTCTTCTTTATATTATTTATTATTATTATTATTATTATTATTATTATTATTATTATTATTATTTATTCTTCTTATTTATATATTATTTTCTTATTATTTATTTATATATTTATCATTATTATTATTCTTATTATGTATTATTCTTATTATTATATTTATTCCTATTTTTTCTATATATTTTTTCCCATTGCTTGTTATTATTGTTTATTTATTATTTTCATTATTGTTGTTGTTATGATTATTATTATATTTTTATATTTTTTATTATAATGCTGATGCTGCTGCTTCTTCTTCTTCTTCTTATTAATATTATTATTATTTATGATTTTCTTATTTTTTATTTTATTTATTTTTTCTTTTTCTTCTTGTTCTTCTTCTTACTATTATTATTATTATTATTATTATTATTATTATTATTATTATTATTACTTATTATTATTATTATTTGTTCTTCTTATTTTTATTATATTTCCTCTTCCTGTTTATCTTGTTTATTTATTTCTAGTTTTTTCTTCTTCTTCTTCTACTGTTGCTGCTTCTTTTAATTTATTTATTATCATTATAATTTTCATTTTTTTATATTTCTCCTGCTTAAAATTATTATTATTATTATTATTATTATTATTATTATTATTATTTATTATTTTACTTATTTAGTTATTATTTTTCTTATATTTATTCTTCTTCTTATTCTTCTTCTTCTTATAATTATTTATTTACTATTATTATTATATATATATTATTATTTTTCATATTTTTTATTATATTTCTTCTTCTACTTCCTATTTATTTATTTTATTTTATTATATTTATTCTTCTTTTCTTTTTCTTCTTCTGCTTCCTATTATTATAATAATAATAATTATTATTGTTATTATTATTATTGTTGTTATTAATATTATTATTCATCATCATTATTTATTTATTTATTATTATTTATTCTTCTTATATTTTTATTATATTTCCTCTTCTTTTATTTCTCATTTATTTATTTATTAATTTTCTTATTTTTTTAAGTATATTTATGCTCCTTTTCTTCTTCTGCTTATTATTATTATTATTATTATTATTTTTGTTGTTGTTAGAGGTGGGCACGGACCGGTTAACCGGGCCTGCCGGGCCCGACCTGCCGGGTCCAGTTCACCGGAAGCCGGACCCGAAACCGGACCGTGCTACAGGGAGACCCGCCTGGGCGGGTTGACCCGGAAGGCCCGCCCTACAGAATGAACCGGCCGCTTATAACAGAACCCGCCGGGTCCGGGCCAGACCCGTTTGACCGGGCGGGTTTTTGTAAATAACAAAAAAATTTTTAAGACATATCAAAATAATTTTAAAAAGGATAAAAAAGCTACATTTTTAATTTATTTATCTATCAAATTAAATTATTAGCACACCTTTTTAAGTGCAACAAAATGTATATATCAAGTAATATTCTTATTTTAAATTGAAGTTATCATCAACTTATTTATTTATTATAATTAGGGTTGGCTCTAGATTTCACTTTAGTCTCTAACTATAGCGTTATTATTGTGCTTATCATGTTGTCATTGAAAAAAATTACAAATCAAAATAATATGGTGTTAACTATTATTCAAAGATATTCTTTTTTTACTAATATATTTTTTTATAAATTGATATACATAATTTAAAAACAATTTTTTGTAATTTTATTTTTTTATTTTATAAATTGAAACAAAATAATCTAATATATATGTGACAAATAAGAGTGCGTTATTTAAGAGAATTTAAGAGTGTGCATATGTAGGGACTCAGTGCTTATGAGCTAAAAAACGATTAAAAAATAATTATTTTTTAAAAAAATATTTATGAAAATTTATTGTTTGATACTTTGATATTTTACTAATTGATTTTTATAATTTTTTAATTTATTATATAGTTTCTTAATTTTTTATAAATTAAATATATATGTAAAATATTTTGATCCAAGTTCAAGTTGTAGCTCAAGTGGTTGGGTTTTGTTATCCAAGTTCAAGATCATGGGTTCAAATCCCATGACCAACATGCACTAGTATTAAAAAAAAAAAACAATAACATTAAACCGGGTTTGATCCGGCTGGTTGACCCGCCAGGTCACGGGTCGGGAAAACTTCAACCCGTAACCGGCCCGTCTACAGTATGGGCCGGTTACGGGTCACGGGTCATTGAACCGGCCCACCGGGTCATTGAACCAGCGAGCAGGTTCCGGGCCGGGCCGGTTTTCCGAACGGCCCATGCCCACCTCTAGTTGTTGTTGTTATTATTCATCATTATTTATTTATTTGTTATTATTTATTCTTCCTATTTTTTATTATATTTCCTCTTCTTCTATTTCTCATTTATTTATTATTAATTACTTTTCTTCATCTACTACTGCTAATTATTTATTTATTTATTTATTATTAATTATTATTTTCCATATTTATTTTTTATTTTTCTTATATTTATGCTTATTATTATTATTATTATTATTATTATTATTATTATTATTATTATTATTATTATTATTATTTTCTTCTTCTACTTCTGTTCTTATTTATTTATTATTCTTCTTATTTATTTATAATTTTTGTTATTTTTTATTATAGTTCCTCTTCTTTTTCTTTTTTTTATTTATTTACTATTAATTATTTTTCTTCTTTTTAATTATGTTAATTCTTATCTTTCTTCGATTGCTTATTAATTTTATTATTATTATTATCATTATTTAATTATTTATTATTGTTAATATTATTTATTTTTCTTTTTTTTGTTAGATTTCCTCTTACTTTTATTATTCTTATTTATTTGCTATTCTTCCTTTTTCTTCTCCTTCTACTGCTTCTTTTTATTTATTTATTTATTTATTACTATTATTATTATTATTATTATTATTATTACCACTATTGTTATTATTAATTGTTTCATATTTTTTATTGTTTATTATTTTTCTTATTAATTATTAATTATGTTTCATATTATTTAGTATATTTATTCTTCTTTTCTTTTTCTTCTTCTGCTTATTAATATTATTAATATTATTATTATTATTTTATTTTTATTTTCTTCTTCTTCTTTTTCTTCTTTATCCTAATAAATATTATTTTGCATATTTTTTAATATATTTATTCTTCTTATTATTCTAATTTATTTATTTATTTATTTATTATTATTATTATTATTATTACTACTGTTATTGTTAATTATTTTTCATATTTTTCAACATATCTCTTCTTCCTCTTCTTGTTGTCGTTTTTGTTGTTATTTTTCATATTTTTCAACATATCTCTTCTTCCTCTTCTTATTATTATCATTTATATATTATTCTCTTTCTTGTTCTTGTTATTATTTATTTATTTATTTATTATTATTACTATCTTCTTCTTTTTCTTCTTCATCTTCTTTATACTATTAATTATTACTTTTCATATTTTTAAAATATATTTCTTCTTCTTATTATTCTTATTTACTTACTATTAATTATTTTTCTTATTTTTTATTATACTTATTCTTCTTTTTCTTCTTCTTCTACTACTGTTTCTTATTATCTATTTATTCATTTATTATTATTTGCATTATTCTTCTTTCTTTGTTATTCTTGTTCTTACTTATTTGTTTATTATTGTTATTATTGTTCTTCTTCTTCTTCTTCTTCTTCTTCTTCTTCTTCTTCTTGTTGATGAAGTTGTTATTAATATTATTCATCATCATCATCATTGTCATCATCGTTATTTATTTATTTAATATTATTTATTCTTCTTTTTTTTATTATATTTTCTCTTCTTTTATTTCTCATTTATTTATTTATTATTTCTAATTTTTAGTATATTTATGCTTCTTTTTCTTCTTCTGCTTATTATTATTATTATTATTATTTTGGTTGTTGTTGTCGTTGTTGTTGTTGTTATTATAATTCATCATCATCATTATTTATTTATTTATTATCATTTATTCTTCCTATTTTTTATTATATTTCCTCTTCTTTTATTTCTCATTTATTTATTATTAATTACTTTTCTTCTTATATTGCTGCTAATTATTTATTTATTTGTTATTATATTTATTATTATTAATTATTATTTTTCATATTTATTTATTATTTTTCTTATTTTTTCTTATATTTATGTTTCTTTTTCTTCTTCTGCTTATTATTATTATTATTATTTTCTTCTTCTTCTACTTCTGTTTTTATTTGTTTATTATTCTTCTTATTTACTTATAATTTTTCTTATTTTTTTATTATAGTTCTTCTTCTTTTTCTTTTTCTTTTTACTATTAGTTATTTTTCTTCTTTTTAATTATGTTAATTCTTATCTTTCTTCGATTGTATATTACTTTTATTATTATTATTATTATTATTATTATTATTATTAGTATTATTATTATTATTATTATTATTATTACTACTACTACTACTACTATTGTTATTATTAATTGTTTCATATTTTTTTTCATATTATTATTATTATTTATTTTCCTATATTTATTCTTATTATTTATTATTTTTCTTATTTATTATTAATTATGTTTCATATTCTTTAGTATATTTATTCTTCTTTTCTTTTTCTTCTTCTGCTTCCTGATTATTATTATTATTATTATTATTATTATTATTATTATTATTATTATTATTATTATTATTATTATTATTATTCTTGTTCTTATTCTTCTTATTATTATTTTCTTCTTCTTATTCTTCTTCTTCTTCTTTATCCTAATAATTATTATTTTGCAAATTTTTTAATATATTTATTCTTCTTATTATTCTAATTTATTTATTTATTTATTATTATTATTATTATTATTATTATTATTATTATTATTATTATTATTATTATTATTATTCTTGTTCTTGTTCTTGTTCTTGTTCTTATTGTTATTGTTATTATTATTATTATTATTATTATTATTATTATTATTATTATTATTATTATTATTATTATTATTACTGTTATTGTTAATTATGTTTCATATTTTTCAACATATCTCTTCTTCTTCTTATTGTCGTTGTTGTTGTTGTTATTATTATTATTATTACTATTATTATTATTTCATATTTATTAAGGAAAATTACTGTTCACCCCTCGTAATTTTCCAAACTTCCCAAAAACCCCCTCCTACTTTTACACACCCCGGACAACCCTTCCGTTAGTGTTTAACTTCCCTTTTACCCCTACCGTTCACTTCAAATGGGTCCATGTTGTGAAATCCCATTTTTGGCCTTGAAAATGGTGGGAAAGGAAAGCAACAAATCACATCATGTTCAACCTTTTCAAGGGTTTTCTGTTTGGTTTCTGATAGACAATGCCTAGGAGTTGCATTACATCTTGTTGTTCTCCTCATTTCTCCTCATTTGAGTTGTTCGACTTGATTCTGCCGGTTTCGTGTCTGGTGAGAATCTCTTCGTTGCTATCGGTTTGACCATTCCGCGGTGTTTATTATGGCGACTCATTTGTGGTAGTCGGGTGAAGTTTATCATACCCGAAATATATAAATCGGTTTCTCTAACAGAAAATAAAGTTGATTTCAAACGGATTGGTCAAGTGCACTTCATCTTCAAATGAGCTGTAGTCGATTTTATTGTCGAGGCAGAGCATGTGCCATTGTCGTCTCCGTTTGAAAACGAGTTCATTTCGTTGTAAAGTTCTTCTCGTTTATGGTTATCTATTTGTATATTTTAAATAATGTTTAACTATTTGGTATTATCCGTTTAAATATATTACTGATCTTTGATGCAAGGATTGCGTCCATCTTTGATGCCGCAATCTCGGCAACCGGTTCCACCGGGTCCATCGATTCATTAAGAAGAGAGTTGACGACTTTTCTCAACGCGACAACGGCCACATCACCTACGATGTCCTCCACCGTCATGGCCCATGTCAACAACGGCGACAGACTCGATACTGACATCGGTCGCCCGATGGTGTTGCTATTGTTTCATCGTCGGCCGGGTGGAGACGAGGCGATATTGTTCTCCTTTTTTTCGCAAGTCTCTTCGAATGTGGTCGTCTTGGAATGACCTTCCCGATGATGTCGTCGTCGTCAAATTCGAGCGCCTCGTTCGTCCGGGTGCTTCGATTCTTTGGAGGGATGGCACGATCGGTTTGTGAAACGTCCTTCCAGTGCCTCAACACGAGCGACAAGCCGAGGAAACTCGGTCATCAATATTTGGCACGCCTGCATAAGAGTTGCGGTGACATCTTCACCTAATGTCGCCGGTTGGGCTGCCACGGTCGGAGGGGCTGCCATGGTCGGGGGACTGTCGTTGTCGTGGTAGGGGGGGTTGTTGCAATCTGCCGGGGTGGGGGAAGGCTTCTCCGGCGTCGAGGATTGCATGCGCGTGGTGGGCTGCCCTCTCATCCTGCCTTCGAGCAAGTGGTTCCGGAGCAATAGCATCCATCCGTCGGTTGGCCCCAATAAATATTTCTTCTTCAGCATTCGCCGGAACCAGCTCAGGAAACTAACATATGTAAACCAAACAATGTCAGCGAAATCATTCATTTTAAACTATAAAAACTATATTTAAACAGATTGGTTATATATTTAAACGTTATAGAATATATTTAAACAGAGAACAAAATATTTAAACTAGTATGAATAAGTTTTAAACGGTAAATACTAAAGTTAAACACTAAATAATATGTTTAAACATTAAAGACTTATGTTAAACAATGTCCATGATTTATTACCTCTTTCCCATTGAGCGATGACAAGCTGGTTTCTACCATAGCTTGCTTCCGGTAAGTACTTTCACCGTAGCACAGCATCCTTGGGACCTTGCCAAATCGGACTTTCTTCCCCGTTCCGGTCAGCTCATAAAACCAGACGTTAAGCGCGACCGAGCAACCCTTAATGTACCCTATGTTGGTCTTTTTCCCGACGCATCTATCTTGCACTCGGGCGGCTACTTGTGGAATATCCTCCATAAGCCACTTGTGCGTCGCTCGCGCCCTATGCGTGATCGCCCCATGGGTCGGTAGATCATCGGCGTAATCAGCGATCGATTCGGAACCGAGCATGATGTATTTGGGAAGAGGACTGTACCCATGAGGTACACCATCAGGAGTTTGACAAAATTATCTTCTTCTCCCCTCTATCGAACAAGTTGCACCAGAATGCTCTTGATGGAGTCTCTGTGTCTCTCGTATGTTTTTGATAGATACCGCCCTTCGAACACTGACCTGGTTTTCTTCTTCTGAAAGACGACTGCGTCGCCATCGCAACGCAGACCAAGAATGAGGGCCACATCTTGAGGTCTGAAACTTAGCAGGCTTTCCCCGACCCTGAATTTATTGGTGCGACCATCGTACCTTTGCAAAAGAGAATCAAGAAGGGCCCTCTCTTGGTATATAGCTTCCGACTCGATGAGCAGCGCAAAGCGGTGTCCTTCGAATAATCTCCCGATGTCGGGGGGTCATGTTATCTTTCAATTGACTAAGGTCTCCATACCGTTGTCAAATAGCATCGCCCATTAACTAGGGTTGACCGCCATAATCACAAAGCTGCGACGATAACAACACATTCAACATGCAGGTATTCACAAAAGTTTAAGCGGAAATATAAGGTTTTTAAAGCGGTAACCTCTCGGGTTATTAAAGCGAGAGATATCAAATGTTAAAGCGAGACCCATTTTCTTAAAGCGAGGCGGAATACTTAAAGCAGAGACAACAAATTTTTAAGCAGTAACATCTCATTTCTTAAGCGTCAACCTCATTTGTAAAAGCGCAACCATATCAAAGCGAAAGGGGAAATGTACATTATAAATATTACACAAATCATAACAATCGAAAAAAACTATTTCGATAGTGTATACATACGAAAATGCAAAACAAAAACAAAACCCTAGCCAGAAATCTCCCTACGAGACTAACAAAACCCCAGTAGAAATCCCCCTACGAGACTTCAATATTTTTCTTTTGTAATGTAGCAGTTAACATAAAACCATACTCAATACCTTAGATTGCAACCGATGAAATGCCAACTAGTTGCTGCGGGGGACTTCTCCTTCGAGATACTCGGGTGGAAAGGGAAAAAGGCGATGAAATGCCAATTCACGGAGGCTTCGCCGTAGAGACAACTTCGGAGACGACTGGAAATGGAAAAGGCGAAGATGCGAGTTGAGAAAAAAAGCAAGTAAACGGCTCCGATAAATTCATCTCTTGCGGTTTACCCTCACGGAAACCCACCCCACTTCCTCTCAAACCGCCGAGATGGTGCAGCCCACGACTCCCCATGCAAGGGCATTTTCGTCCATAAAATTTGAAACTCACTCCGTTCACATCCGTTACAAGCTTTGGGGGTTTGAAAAACATAGTGTTTAAAAGGAGGGGGATTGCAAAACTAACGGGGTGTTTTTGGCAATTTTACAAACTTAGAGGGTTTTTTTTGGCAATTTCCACTATTTATTATTATATTTCTTCTTATTCATAATCTTCTTCTTCATCTTTTTATTTTTAATATATTTCTTCTTCTTCTTCTTCTTCTTCTTCTTCTTCTTCTTCTTCTTCTTATTATTATTATTATTATTATTATTATTATTATTATTATTATTATTATTATTATTGTTATGATTATTATTATCATCATTATTGTTGTTATTGTAACTATTGTTATTATTATTATTATTATTTATTCTTCTTATGTTTTATTATATTTCCTCTTCTTCTATTTTTCTTTTTTATTTATTATTAATTATTTTTATTCTTCTTCTTTTTCTACTTCTTCTTATTATTTATTTATTTTAATTAATATTTTCATATTTTTTATATTTCTTATTATTATTCTTATTATTTATTATTCTTCTTATATTATTATTATATTATTATTATTTCATATTTATCATTATATTTCTTCTTATTTTACATCTTCTTCTTCTTCATCTTTTTATTTTTCAGATATTTATTCTTCTTCTTCTTCTTCTTGTTCTTGTTGTTCTTCTTCTTCTAATAATAATAATAATAATTATTATTATTATTATTATTATTATTAGTGGAAATTGCCAAAAAAAACCCTCTAAGTTTGCAATATTGCCAAAAACACCCCGTTAGTTTTGCAATCCCCAAAAACCCCTTCCTTTTACACTCCATGATTTTCAAACCCCCAAAGTACGTAACGGCATTAAACGGAGTGTTTTTTAAATTTTATGGACGAAAATGTCCTTGCACGGGAAGTCGTGGCTGCACCCATTTCGGCGGTGTGAGAGGAAGTGGGTGGGTTTTTCTTAGGGCTACAGCTGCTTGTCTTCTCTCAACTCGCGTCTCCAGCTCTTCCCTTTCCACCGGCATCTCGAAGGAGAAGTCCCGCGCAAGTATTCGGCATTTCATAAGTCCCGCGCAAGTATTCGGCATTTCATCACTTTGTAGTCTAAGGTATTGATTATGGTTTTTTGTTAACTATTCTGTTGCGAAGAGACATTTTTTGGTTTTGTTTTGTGATTTTGTTTTTCTTGGAAGACATTGAAGCCTGCACGGGGATTTATCGGCTGGGGTTTTGTTAGTCTACAGGGAGATCTCTCGGCTATGGTTTTTGTTTTGTTTTACATTTTCGTATGTGTACACGATCGAAATGGTTTTTCGATTGTTGTGATTTGTGTAATGTTTATATTCTACGTTTGCCCTTTCAGTTGATATGGTTGCAGTTGTGAAAATGAGGTCTCCGTTTAAATAATGAGCTTTTACCGTTTAAGTTTTGTTGTCTCCGTTTAATTGTTTGTATCTATGTTTAATAATATAGGTATCTGTTTAATAAATGATATCAATATTTAAGGATTGAGAGTTTACCGTTTAACAACTTATATTTCCGCTTATCAATTTGTGAATACTGATGTCTGAATGTGTTGTTATTATCGCAGGCTTGTGATTATGGCGGTCAATCTAGTTAATGGGCGATGCTACTTGACACCGGTAGTGGAGACCGTTGCTGAATTAAAAGTTCACATGATCCCTCGACAGTGGGAGATCATCCAAAGGACACCGTTTGCAGCATTTACCGAGTTGGAAGCTGTATATCAAGAGAGGACCCTTCTTGATTCTCTGCTGCAAAGGTACGATAGCCGCACCAATAAATTCAGGATCGGGGAAAGCATGCTGATTTTCAGGCCTGAAGATGTGGCCCTCGTTCTTGGTCTGCGTTGCGATGGAGACGCAGTCGTGTTTCAGAAGAAGAAAACACGCTCAACTTTCGAAGAGAGGTATTTCTCCAAAACCTACGAGAGACACAGAGACTCCATTAAGAGCACTCTTCACCAACTTGTTGGACAGAGGGGAGAAGAAGAAAATTTTGCCAAACTACTGATGGTGTACCTCCTGGGTACAATCCTCTTCCCAAATACATCCTGCTCGGTTCCTAACTGGATCGTTGATTATGTCAATGATCTACCTGCTATGGGGCGATACGCATGGGCGCAGGCGACGCACAAGTGGCTTATGGAGGACATTCCACAAGCCGCCGCTCGAGTGCAATCTAGATGCGCGGGGAAGAAGACCAACACCGGGTATGTTAAGGGTTGCACGGTCACGCTTAACATTTGGTTTTACGAGCTGACCGGAACCGGAAAGAAAGTCCATTTCTGCAAGATCCCAAGGATGCTGTGCTATGGTGAAAATACTTACCGGAAGCAAGCGACGGTAGAAACGAGTTTGTCATCTCTCGAAGGAAAAGAGGTAATAATTCAAAAACAATGTGTTTAACAGTAGACGTTAATGTTTAAAACTATCATTTACCGTTTAACTTTGTTCATCTACCGTTTAAAACTTTTCGTTAATGTTTAAATATGTTGTTCTCTGTTTAATATAATACTCTATAACGTTTAATTATATAAGTTACATGTTTAAATATAGTTTTTATTGTTTAAACTGAATGATTTCGCTAAGATTGTTTGGTTTACACATGTTAGTTTCCTGAGCTGGTTCCGGCGAATGCTGACGAAGAAATATTTGTTCGGGGCAACCGTCGGTTGGATGCTATTGCTTCGGAACCGCTTGCTCGAAGGCAAGATGAGAGGGCAACCTCTTCCGTGCGCGCTCGACGCCATTCTCCTACGTCCAGCCCAAAACGCGCAAGCATTCCTCGCGGCCGGAGAAGCCCTCCCCTACCACGCCCGACCGTGGCAGTCCCCCCAACCGTGGCAGCGCCCCCGCCGGCACTAGGCGAGGATGTCACTGCAACTCTTCTGCAGCTTGCCAGATTTTGATGACCGAGTTCCCTCGGCTTGTCGCTCGGGTTGAGGCATTGGAAGACCTGGCATAGTCACAATCGACTGCGCCTTCCCTCCAAACAAATGAAGCACCCGTGACGGACGCACCGTCGGAATTCGACGACGAGGACATCATCGGGATGGCCATTTCAAGACGGCCTCATTCGAAGAGGCTTGCAAAAAAGAGAAAAACAATAATTCCTCTGTCTCCACCGCCAGCTGATGATGAAACAATAGGAGCACCATCGGCGGCTGATGGTATTACCATTGATGACATGCCCGTCACGGTGGAGGAGTGCGCAGAAGACGTTGAGATTGCCGTGGTGGATAACATCATTGACTCTGTCGTCAACGACAGCATGAACCCGGTGGAATCGGCGTTTGACAGTGCGGCGGCATCAAAGATGGACACAATCCATAAAGAACAATAACCAGCCAACGTTGTGTCTGCCATTGATGCTGTTGCCGTGGCCGTGGCTGAGAAGGTCGTTGACTCTATCCTAAACGAACTCAAAGTCACGGTGGAACCAATGGCCGATCGTGCCGCATTAAAGGCAGACATAATCCCACAACAACAAGAAGCATGTAAGGAAATGTCTCTCGTTGATGCTGCCATCGTGCCCCCATCGAAGGAAGGGAATGCCGCCGAAATGGAGACGAGAAAGAAGAACAATGCCAATAAAAAATTAGCACTCTCCAGGGAAGTCTGCATTCCGAGGAAGAAAAAATACGTTGGCCAATCGCGCCTCAACAAGTACGAGCAGGAGTTGATAAGGATCTTCCTCAACTGCCGTATCGACGAGTAAGTTTGAAGTTTTTATGGTATTGTTTAACCTGTTGATGTTACCATTTAAATAAGAGCGTTAACGTTTAACCATCACAGATAGCCTTTAAATTATTATATGTTACCATTTAAGTATTACAGTTAACATTTAAACATCCCATATAACATTTAAATATACAGATGTTAACCTTTAACTATTATACGTTACCATTTAATTGATATCGTTATCATTTAAATATTTTACATAGAATTTTAAATCTTATTGTATCAGTTAAGTATTTGCAATATTGTTTACGTATCTATGTTCCGTTCAACCGTAGCACTGTCGTGTGGAAGAATGACTCTGTCAGCACCACACGGTCCAGTCTATTCGACCTGCTTGAGGGGAAGGAGATGGTCCCAGATGATGTGATGGACGCTTTCGTATGTATATTACAAAAGTCGATGAGCGTAGTGCCACAACGTTATAAGAAGCGAGTTTCCATCACACGACCACTGGCGCTGTACATGTCAAAGCAGGGTGACGATGCACATGATTCCACTATGGCTATGATCGGAGATGCCGCGCGCAACTTGCATGAAGTTGACATTGTCATCCTCCCAATAATTATGAGTGGCCACTTCCATGTCGTCATCTTTGACAATGATAAACAAGAATACAGGCATTATTCTTCATGCCAAAGCGAGGAATACGACAAAAACGCGCTAGAAATGGTAAGTGCTTTAATAATTTGTGTTTGAGTAATAGTGTTCGGTAAATAATCGACATTCTAATATCAACTTGTATACCTCGACAGAGGAACCTATTCGACCTTTGTGTCGACATGGAGTTGGGCGAGTCGGCGACGGCAAAGTACCCGCTTGTTCACGACACCGAAACCCCACGACAAAAGAAAGGAAGTGTCGACTGCAGCGTCTATGTCATGCGGTTTATCGAGCAGTTACTCGCCGGTGAGAAACTACGACTACCGCAGACGGACGTCCCTTATCTGCGATTAAAGTATGTTTCCCGCATAATTAAGGAGGGGAGGGCAGCCGGCATCACTGCCAAAAGGGAGTGTTCGCAAGCGGGTTCATAGTCATTGTAAACCATCTTTAGTTTCAAATGTAAACCAGTTTAAATTCAATTCATTTTTTCCGAAGGACATGAGAAATTTTCTCAATATAAATTTACATGTATCTATATTTATATACTTGACTCTTTCTTTAACAATCCAATTTAATTGTTTAACTTTAACTTTCATTGTTTAATTATCACTTTCATTGTTTAATTATCAGTGCCACTGTTTAAATATCCATGTTACAAGTTAAGACGAACTAGTCACTTGTGAAAATAACTATCGATATTTTTTCTCTACCTGCGAAAAAATACGTTGGCCAATCGGCTTTCCTCAACAAGTATCTCTACCTTCAATTGCTTACGGCTGTTGCATAACATGCGCATCAACTTAAACCTGTACAACATAGAAAACAAACACTTAAACATGGTTAAGCAAAGATACTGATATTTAAAGAGAAACAACTATTTTTAAACGGTAAAATTCAAAATTCGACAAAAAGCCTGATAAGAACAATTCTTAAGTGTTGAATATCAACTCCGACTTAAAGGATGTGTCATGGTCATCCTCCTTTGCAGAATACTCCGCAATCAAGCAATAAGTGAAAACTTTCTCTTCCTGTCCAAGTCAGAAGCCTGCTTAATTGTTTGCTCGTCTTTGCTTACCCATCAGGTAATTACGCAGGTTTTCTGATTTGAACAGGAAAAGATAATTTAACTTGATGCGTGATTACGACTTATTGATTCTCTAGAAGAGGATGATCATCACACATCCTGAAGCGAATATCCTGGACACATGAGGAAGAAACTCAACCGATAAGAAGCAGAGGAGGAAGAGGAGTTGTCCAGGAGAAGCGGTCTTCCTTCTTATTTATGGTGTGAAGTCCACAAGCCGATTGAAGCTTCAGATCCGAGGGAAAAAAGGAAAACACACGGGGGACCGCACTTGGCTGATAACAAGGAAAAATAAATATGCTTGCTTCCGATATTTATGTTAAATTTTAGATAATTTAATGCCGATATTAATTCTTGTGCACGGGATACCATAAACTTTTCATCTGCGGGATGAGCAATTTCTATTGGCCGATGATTAAGCAAAGACACTGATACGTAAACAGTACAAAATAATTTTAAACACTAATGTAGGATATTAAACGATGATCGCGATGTTTAAACACACAAAATATCTTATGGAGTCAACCATTTTCGTCACCGGTAAATGCAACGCTTCTTTCATCCACACAATGAACGACTCCGCGACATTTGAATACATGTCCTCCTGAATGTCGATGGGCTTGTATAAGGGCCGGTCTTTGAGCTGACATTCAAAACATTGTCCAATATCCAACGGCATCACTTCAGATTGATCTGTCGAGGAAGGAAGGTATCCCACACCGTCACGGTCGAAATGGGATGGGACCGGAGCCCTCGCAAAATCCGAATTCCTACCAACACTTAAATTTAAACGAAAATTATCAATATTTTAAACGGAGAAACAAATAGTTAAATAGAGACAAAAAATTAAACTGAGAAAATGATGTTTAACAGGAAACTTAATATATTTAAACAGAGAACGACATAGTTAAACAATAAGTAATTACACAACTTTATAAACATAAAAGAGGAAAACTTTACAACGAAAGGAACTCGTTTTCAGTAGGATTCGAAAATGGTTTCTGTTGGACAAACTGATTTAAATCCATCCGGTGTGATAAACTTTACCTGACACGTGAAATATCTAGACCACATCGCTCACATATCTCAGCTAACACCCATTCCCCACAAGTCAACACGTGAACATTAGCACTCGTCTCTCTCAGTTATATCTGGCAATACCACAAAAAGTCTCCATAATAAACCTGCATTTTTCTAAATTGTGTTACTCCCTCCCTCCCTCAGAATGATCACAGTGATAGCAACTAAGAAAGTCTCATCTTATCAGAAAACCGGCAGAACTCAAATTGAAAAACCAAATGACGAGAAGAAGAAGAAGATGTGATTAAGCCTTTTAAACTTTGTTTCACAAAAAAGCAAGCAAAGATTGGGCGGTTTTATTCCCACCATTTTCAAGGGCAAAAATGAAATTTCATAACATTGACCCATTTGAAGTGAATGGTAGGGGGTAAAAGCGAACTTAAACAATAACGGAAGGGTTGTCCGGGGTTTGACAAAGTTGGAGGGGTTGTTTAGGAATATTTAAACTTCACAAGGGGTAAACAGTAATTTTCCTAATTACTATTTATTTATTTATTATTTTTCATCCTCTTCTTTTTCTTGTTCTTCTTCTTATTACTATTTATTATTATTGTTATTATTCCTTTTCTTGTTCTTCTTTTTCTTATATGTTTATAATTTTTCCTATTTTTTTATTACACTTCCCCTTCTTGTTTTTTTATCTAATTTATTTATTATTAATTATTTTCTTCTTCTTATTTTTATTTATTAATTTATTAATTTATTTATTTATTCATTTATTTATTTATTATTATTATTATTATTATTTATTCTTCTTATTTATATATTATTTTCTTATTATTTATTTTTATATTTGTCATTATTATTATTATGTAATACTCTTCTTTTTTTTATTTATTTATTTATTTATTAGTTTTCTTATTTTTTATAATATTTTTACTTCTTCCTCTTTTTCAAAGTTTTATTATATTTGTTTCTCTTTTTCTACTTCTTTTCTACCGCTTGTTGTTATTATTTATTTATAATTTTTATTATTGTTCTTATTATGATTATTATTATTTTTTCATATTGTTTATTATATTTCTTCTTCTTCTTCTTCATTATTATTATTATTATTATTATTATTATTATTATTTATTCTTCTTTTTTTTATTATATTCCCTCTTCTTCTTGTTTTTCTTATTTATTATTAATTATTTTACTGTTTTTTCTTCCTCTATTGCTTCTTATTATTTATTTATTATCATTATTATTTTCATAATTTTTTATATTTATTATTATTAAAATGATTATTTATTATTCTTCTTATTTATTTATTTAATATATTCTTATTTTTCTTATGTTTATTCTTCTTCCTCTTCTTTTTCTTCGTCTTCTTCTTGTAATTATTTATTTACTATTATTATAACTTATATATTTATTATTGTTTTTCATATTTTTTTATTATATTTCTTCTTCTTCTTCTTCTTCTTATTTATTTATTTATTTTTTCTTATTTTTCTTATATTTCTTCTTATTCTTCCACTTCTGCTTCTTCTTCTTATTTATTTATTACTTTTCTTTTCTTTTTCTTGTTCGTGTTCTTATTATAAATATTATTATTTTCTTCTTCTTCTTCTTCTTCTTCTTTATCCTAATAATTATTATTTTGCAAATTTTTTAATATATTTATTCTTCTTATTATTCTAATTTATTTATTTATTTATTATTATTATTCTTATTTATAAATATATTTCTTCTTATTTTACATCTTCTTCTTCATCTTTTTATTTTTCAGATATTTATTCTTCTTCTTCTTCTTCTTCTTATTATTATTATTATTATTATTATTATTATTATTATTATTATTATTATTATTATTATTATTATTATTATTATCATGATTTATTTATTTATTATTTTTCATCCTCTTCTTTTTCTTGTTCTTCTTCTAATTACTATTTATTATTATTGTTATTATTCCTTTTCCTGTTCTTCTTTTTCTTATATGCTTATAATT